>NW_004444130.1:3173615-3258009 GCF_000243295.1 Trichechus manatus latirostris
TGTTTGTTCTTCTGGCAGTCCATGGTACATTCATTATTCTTTGCCAGCACTGTAATTCAAACGCATTGATTCTTTCTTATCCATTGTTCAGCTTTTGCATACATATACCCATTTTTCTAGGACATAAGTGTCCGGAGACATTCCGTTGTAGACCTTCTTGTGGGTTTACCAGAGTGGCTGTAACTCGACCCCAGGTCCTGCACTAAGGAATTACATTGGGATACAGGGTATTGAATGATGAAAATCTCATAGGGATAACTTTGAATCTGTCCTAAGTTATCAGAAAATTAAGTGATATATGGGAATGAAGGCTTTTTATTAGTAACAAATCACTTTAACACTCACAGTGAATAGGTCAATGCCTGGTGTGAGAGGACCTGGTCCAGGGCACATCCGTCCTTGCCTGCCCACAGCTCTTTCTGAGCCCTCCACCTGCAGGTGGGTGCTAAGTTCGCAGCGTAAAGTAGAAGTAGCCTGTAGTCATTTAAAGTGTTGCAAAACTTTGGTCTTTGGAATCGAAAACAATCTATGTGAATGAATCTCTGAAGAAAATGAGGTCCTTAATCTCCTGATGGCTGGTCATTCTGTGGATTGTTATTTAATCTATCAGTTGACTTTTAGGCATAGGCATGAGGCAGATCCAGGGATGCAGAGGAATTTAGGGTAGATAGAGAGCATCCTCACTCTCTATAAACCATTACTGTCACATGGACTCCAACTCATAGCAACCCTATTGGACAGAGTAGAACTGCCCCATAGGATTTCCAAGGCTGCAGTCTTTAAAGAAGCAGACTGCCACATCTTTCTGCTGCAGAGCAGCTGGTAGGTTTAAACTGCCCTTTCGGCCAGCAACCAAGCACTTAACCACTGCACCACCAGGGCTCCTTTCTGTAAAGATTACATCCTCAACCTACAACTTCATTATTTATCTGTCCACCAAGTGGGTAACACTGGATCTGCAGATTTCTAGGCTAGGGTGGAAAATAATCAGCCTGGCATATTTTAGATCCAATTCTGCCAGAAAACGGAGTGGGCCCCTCTACCCCACCGTGTTTCTTTTTAGCCTTCTAATTTTGTTACTGATGAATTTATAACCACCCAGAGAGCAGAAAATACAGCTTTCTCAAAGCTTGGCCAAAGTCCTTGGACTGGTAGCATTCCTAGGACTTTTTAGCCAAGAAACTAAGATTCTAAGATCTTTGAGGATAAAGGGGTCGGGGAAATGGGAATATGCCATGGGCAGGTATCTGCTTTGTCCACAGGTAACCAGACCTTGAACATTCTGTCTGGTTCTATAGTTCACTGCATTATCACTGAATAGAGGTGGATTTGGAGAAGACTTTAAACAAAGTAGGTCCCTGGATGGCGAAAACAGTTTGTGCTTGGCTACTAACCAAAAGATTGGCAGTCTACCCACTGAATCTACCCACTGGCACCACAGAAGAAAGGCCTGGTGACCTACTTCCATATGATTGAAAACCCTATAGATTACAGTTCCACTCTGACACACATGGGGTCGCCATAAGTTGGAATCCACTTGATGGCAATGGGTTTGGTGAAGCAGAGTGTTTGTCCCCTCCCCAGGAGTGGAAGCCGACTGGCTGCCTGTCTCTCAGCACCATCCAGCTATCATAGTCTTTGCTTTCCCTACAGAATTAGCAGGGTAGCTGCGTGAAGGACATTGGTGAGGGTGTGAATGTCTCCTCAGTCCTGGGACAGTGGCCAGTCAACGTAGGCACTTGGTCTCTTCTGTGTTTCATAATAGCCAGTATCAAATAACACAGTATCTGGAAAATTTTGTCTAAAAATTAACGAAAGAGTCGAACCTTCACAACAACATTTCAATGTGCTGAATTTGACTTAGGAAATCCAGACTGGGTAGGTAGGAATCGGTCACAAAAGGGAGAAGCTGTAATATGTAAAATTTGAGGTGGACAAAAGATAACTTTTTAATGGCATCAGATCTCTTTGGTTGAATTTAGATGGAACAGAATTGATACACTTGAAAATAATTTCAATAAAAGTAAAATGGAAAAGTTTATCTGTGTTGTATAAAAACAGGTGAAGAGATTAGGTTTGCTTAATGGAGTTAAGTTCAGAAGATTCTCAACAGAATTTCATCCATACTGATACAGTCTTGATGGAACTCTGGATGTATAAGCAGCCCAGACTTCCTTGGGAAGAAAGGAGCGGGATCGCAAAGCCCTGCATCCATCTGGCATCATGAAGCAGCTGTGACTCCTTTCTTTGGTGGCATTTGGCCAGGCACACATGCATTTGGAAGCCCTGTGGGCCCTGGAAGGCCATCTGCTTTTCACACACTTCCACAGGGCACCTGCCTTGGCCATGGGGAGACTTTGCTTCTCTGGTAGTTGAAAGGGTGCTCTGGGTAAGGGGGTACTTGGTTATGGGGGTGCAAAGGCAGAGCTGGGCAAGGGGTGGAGATGCTACTAACTGTAGAGACTTCCTCCCAAAAGTAATTCCTATCACATGGCTTGAGGGCTGGCTGTGAGGTAGAGAGATATTAAAAGCTCTATTATTCAAAGACTGGTTGTTTAGGTGCCTTGATTTCATGCCTCCTTGTTCCCATTGCCCACTGAACCCCCTTGGGAAAGGGTCTAAAAGAAAGTAAAACTCAAATCAGGTATTAGCAACTTCTGTTAAACTTTCATGAGAGGTGTGCGACAGAGCGCGAGTGAAAACATGGGAATTGGAGACTGTAATAAAATAGCAAAATTTTGTGTTCTCCTTAATGAAGGAGAAATAAGGTCTATGTAGCTTTTAATTCTCCATATTGTCTCTGGTCCTGCATGGCAGTAGTCATTGGAGAGTGTCCACATTTATTGTGCATATGCTTGGTTTGGAGAAAACATTTCATCCCATTTTCCTCTCTTTCAGGTTTCAAGTGCCCCATTTGCTCCAAGTCTGTGGCTTCTGATGAAATGGAAATGCACTTTATAATGTGTCTGAGCAAACCACGCCTCTCCTATAATGGTAAGAGCTCAGCCTACCTCACCTGCCACCTTGAGTGTCAGCCAGGGGGTGGGAGGTAGATGGTTCTGTGAGGAGCCTTTGATGATGGTCTCCCCAACATCACATGGCTTTGTGCAGCATTTCTACCCTGCCTTCCGGCAGAAATGCCTCAGTGGTAATAAGGAGCCAGACTTTTGCAGGGGGACTTGTAGAAGTTGGAGAAAAAGAGGAGCGGGACAAGGAAGGGAGGCATCGGATCAGGTTCAAGGTACACTGTCTCTCAGGTTGCTCAATTCTTTTGAGCTTTATTCTGCACCATCACTTCATTGGACCTTTGGTTGGAAGATAGGGCCATTCCTTCACTGTTCACACACCTGCCTGTGGTTGGCTCCAAGACATCTGGACTCACTCCAAGAGTTAGTTCTGAGCAACAGAAGGGCCCCAGAGGGAGCACCATCTCCTTGGGGAAGGGCTATCTCTCTGTTGGTGGTGTGCAGGGAGTACTGGGAAGCCTGGTTGTTCTCCTTGTCACTCTGCAACTCTCAAACACCTGATTAAGTTCTGTGAGCATAAGTACAATACTTGGACACCCTTTAGTGATTAAAAACGCTGGCACACTACCTAGTTGCTCTACCACGGCCAAGCTGCTTCATACCACGGCCATGCTGCTTCCTACCTGGGAGGCTGTCGCAGAGCTGAGCAGTGAATAATAGGATAGGATCATGGAGCCAGAGGAGTCTGTGAATCCCAGGTCACCCTAACATGGCACCTCTGTGAACAAAATGAATGTAAACAGGGACAGATTACCTATAAGCAAGGTATGCATGGGTTTACTTGTGCTTACTTACGAATCTGTATTGCACAATTTCACCTGTTTTTCACCATACCTTTGATGAAACCCATGTGATATCGTGTGCTACAAATTAGTAAGTAAACACAATTAAGCCCATGCGTACCTTCCTTATTGTAAGCCTACGCGTATCTTGCTTATGGTTAATCCGCCCCTGAGTGTAAACATCTGCTGGGTATGGTGTGGGTAAGGATTTGGAGTTAAACTGATTTGAGTTCAAATCCTGCCTCTACCACTTACTGACTATATAGTCTTGGAAAAGTTGCTTAACTTAACAGAGCCTCAGGTTTCTGGTCCATAAAATGGGGATATCGATAGCCATTTTGTAGCCATTTATGTGTGATGAGGTATTACACATAAAACACTACAATCCAGAGCCTGGTACATGGAAGTCATGGCCACCATGAAAGACAAGAGGCCTTCCACAGATTTCTTTTCATCTTTTGTCACAGTGGACTGACTTCTCTTTGATGCTGCACACCCTCTGGCACTGGTGATTCTCTGGTTTTCCACTCTGTTAGGTGTTGAGTCTGGTCTTCAAACCGTGTTCATCAGAGAGCCATGTCTTCTAAGACAACAGGTGCTGAGTCTGAATGGGGGGCTCTCTCCAGCCCTGGGACGGGACCCACCTTCTAGGATTAAAGTCACATCCATGGTCAGGAGGAGTCCTGTGATTACTTAGAGTCTTGAGGACTGTGCTCAAGGGGAACCTGGGTAATTCAGCCCCATCCTGACTGTGGAAGTTTCCAGGATAAACCTTCCTCACAGGCCCGTCCTTGGGCTCCTGCCCTGATAGCTTCCTCAGACCCAGACATGCTCCTTTCCCCACACAGCACTGGTCTAGGGAGGGCCTCTGGTGCTGGTGGAGAGTTTATCACTTTCCAGATTACTCCTGGGAAGTAAGCATGAAGAACCTGATCTACTTAGTTCTCCTGAAAGCATATCAACTCTGCTCTTATCTCGTATTTAATTGCTTGGCCAAAAGGTTTTGGATGCAGTGGCCGTGCTGCCCACTTGTTCTAGCTGCAGGCAAGCCATTAACCTTTGCTCAGGGTGGAGACCAGCTGCAGGGCAGGTTGTGGCCCTGTCTCACCCCCCCAGCAGATCTTTCCCCATTTATATCCTACCTAGTGTCAGGGAAGCCTCTTGTTTTCTCCAGGGGACAAGGGAAGGCTGTCCCCTGGAGACTGGCTGCCACTGTGTCTCTGACTCTTGTCATGTGTGCCCTGGGCTTCCTGTCAGACTTGAGTATGTGCATTCTGTCGAGGGTCCTCAAGATCAGCTTTGTTCCTCTTACCCATCTCTGCTTGGGACCACAGAGGGAGAGGAGTCCTCTCTTGCGTCTCACAGCCCTCCCCAACCATGGCCTCACAGACTGTATTCACTTATCTGCCCACATGTGTGGAGATCTCATGAAGACATCTTTTTGTCCTGTGGGCTTTTGGAGAGAGTTCTCTGTAGAACACTGTCTTTGCTATAATAAGAACACAAAGAAGCCTCAGAATGGCCTCTGACAGAGAGAGCATGGCTATTGGAGTCATCAGGGAGAACTTTGAGAGAGCAGCTGTGGAGGCAGAGTCCTCTTGGGGCCACCCTGAGTAAGGGGCTACCCCACGTGCCTCACTTGGAGAACAGGGAAGATGAACTGCCCATGGTGTCTCCTAGTGTCTCGGTCCTCTTCTGGATTAGCCCTTGAGCACCTGGTTTTACCAGTACATGTCCTACCAACCAGCAGCCATAGGGGAGGGTCATCCTTTCCTTTTTACCCCTGCCTGCACAGGAGACCAGGCTTGGCCACCCAGCTTGAGCACAAATGATCCACAGAAACTATGATTGGTGTCCCTTCGGAGGAAGAAAGGTTAGCTGGCTTAGCCCACAGCCCAAGCATAAGCTGTACCAGTCCTATTTTTCCCTCTTCCTCTAATTGAGAGGCTACCTCCTCAAGGTGTCAGGAGGGACTGGAAACTAGAGGCTTTAAAGTCAAGCATCACTTTTGCAAAAGCTGTTCTTTTACCACTAGAGGCAAAGTTCCATCCAGTGGTACTGTCAGTGGAATTTGCCTGAAAATGAAGAAGGTGCTTCAGAACCAGTGGTCTAATCCCTCTGTGGGTCCTGTTAAGGCAAAAAGGAGACCTTCGTGGCCTGGACTGCTTATATTCAGGCATTTGTCTTACCTGAAGACACCCAAACCTTCAGATAAGAGGAAAGCATTTTACCAGCTGGGATTTGAAAGCTTGGAGTACAAGTCTCTAGGGGACAACTACAGGTCTAGGGTCTGTTCTAGTTCCTTCTTCGATTCAGACAATCCTTTTCTATAAAAACTAGAGACCAGGGCTTAGCCATCAGCTTCCTCTCTGGCTCTTTCTTAGCATTGTCATGAAGCTAGGAGGGTCAACAGTCCTCCTCACCTTCTCCGGGGACCATGGGCCAAAACCCAGAGCCCCCCAAGTCAGGAAATATGGGTGTTTATTTTAGCCTATCAGTACCATGTTTTATCCATGATCTCTCTTCATCCCAGCCTCCCCTGTTCCACTCCACCTTTTCTGTTAAAAAGAAAAATTGTAAAGAGACTTAAACAATCTGTGAGTGTAGAGCTCTTAGGATCTTTCTGGAAAGGGAGCAAGATGAGGCTTTCTTAATGGGGAGAGAGAGAGAGAGAGAGAGAAGTGCTGTTTCCCCATAAAGATCTGCTAGACCTCCTGATCACTCCCCTGGAGACATCCCATCTACACACACACACACACACACAAACCATGCACACAGATACATACACGTGCTTTCTGAAATTTCTGGCACCAATTGGGGAAATTTTTAGAAAATTTACGGTAGTTATATAAGATGAAATTTAGTTAACCACCAGAGGAAAAAAAGTGGAAACCTCCTAAATGAGGCAGATAGAAAGTAGTATTTTTCTTATTATGAGGGTTGGCCTGAGCAGTGGGTTGGAAGGCCTCCAGTAGTCGCCTGCCAGATTTAAAAAAAAAAAAAATTAGAAAAGGCAAGACTAGTTTAACTGGTTCACCTCATGCCCAGGAGAAACGTGCAGACTAGTACCTGGTGCTCCCAGAGCAAGTGCCTGGCGATCAAGGCTGGTGATTGAGCTGAATCATACAGGAGGGGCAGGGAAGGGTGGTGGACCTCAAAGCACTGAGGGTGACATCCTTTGTTCCTGGAGCTCTCGTCCCCAGGCAGCTGTAGACCAGGACTCCTGGAAGATGTGGGCACAGCGTAAGAGAGAGGAAGGAGCAGGTGGGACCCAGTGATTTGGGTGGGTGTGGTCAGCTTGAGTGGGCCTTTTGCTTTCTCTCCCTTCCCCACCTCCGTTTACAGTTCTGAGACTTTGGGAATGTACCCTCCAGGAGCACTCGAACTGTGACTCTCAAATTGCTCTGCCAGCAGAATGAATCTCAATATGTGGGGGTCTGACGTTGCTATGAACAGAAGAGAATCCTAATAGCATGGGGCATGGATATAAGACCCAAGGTCCCTGGCCCCAGGCGAGTATGTCTGTGGCAGCTTCCTTTGTCAGCAGTATAAGGAGGGCGTGGTTGTCAAACTGCTTCAGAAGATAGTCTCTCCCCTTTCCAACCCATGCCCTGCTTCTTATTGTCACAACCCTCTCCTCTTGCCAAGGGTCACTGCCCCCATCTTCAAGGGCTCTTGAACTGTTAATTGTCACACGAGCTTTCTTTAAAGGAGAGGGAGCCTGGCTCCTGTAAAAGCAAAAAGACCTTCCGCCTATAGTTTATCCCAAGCAGAACCAGCAGACACCTGTAAACGGTGCTTATTTGACCTGTTGTGTCTTCTGCTCTCAGAGACCCCTGTGGGGGGCTGGAAGCACTTTTTCTCATGCCTGGGGAAGCCACTGTGGGCTGGGAGTTTGCCGGCCCTGCGTGGGGTGCCAGGAGCTATTGTTGGGTGCTGCAGCAGCGCTAGAGTCAGACAGCTGCAGAGGTGTCTGGATGCTCCTTCTAGGAGGTAGGAGGGAGGGAGGGAAGAAGGGAGGAGGTGGACTCTCCCAGATTGACCGAGGCTGGGTGAATGAGGACTAGGAGGGAGGAAGCCTGCAGGGCCAATGCAAGGGGGGAGCCAGAAAGGGCTGGCTCTAGGAGAGGGGACTGGGCAGGGTAGCTGGGGGGCCTGTCAGTATGAAGCCCCCAGGCCTCTGCTGCCAGGGCAGTGTCTGGCTCACCTTCTGGGGTCTCATCACTGCTGCCCAATTTGCCTAACGATTAATTGAGTTGCATCTAACAGTCCTGGGGTGTTGGAGTGGGCATGCTGCTGCTGATGGGGGAGCCTAAGTCCCCCTTTGCCTGGAGAGCAGAGTCCCCCAGATTTCCCAAGAAGGGTGCCAACCAGGCCGGGAACCATCGACACTGCCCCTTCCTGGTCCCTGGGAGCCCGGGCAGTTGCACTGTGCAGACTGAAGAGGCTGCAAGACCAGGAGCTCTGCACCCAGGCTGGAAATGAGGCCAGGGGGTGCAGCCTGGGTCTCCCCATCATCTGCCAAGTGTTCTCCCCCTGGCTCCCACCTTCCTTCCCGCTGGGCCTTAGCTGCCACCAGGCATGGGGAATTGATATGCATATTCCACTCTGCTGCTGACTCAGAACTCACAATACCAGCCTTCCTTCCAGCCATCAGAAATGTGGCTGTGGCGTTTGGGCCTCCCCACCCCTCCATGCTGCCAGCAGCTCCCGGGGCCTTGGGGAGTGTTTTGCCAGAGCTGCCCACAGGGCACGTAAGTCCCAGTGTGGCAGGCCAAGGGCAGCAACGCAGCTCCCTAAGATCTGGCCTGTTCTCTCCGAGCACCCAGGTTCCTCCACCACCACCTCCCCGCATTCACACATCCACACAAGGATTTGAAGCTGCTGCCTGTGAGCTGGGTAGTGTTTTGCAGCACAAGGGAAGAGACCCATGTCACCTGGTCTTGTAAGGAAAGGAGGCAAGGTGGCCTAGTGGAAGGGATTGGGCTTGGAGTTAGATCTGGATTCATATCCCAATTTGGCCACCCACCAGCTGCCTGGGCTCATCCAAGCCACCCGACTTCTTTGGGCTGCATCTGGAAGGTGAGGGCATTGAGGTATATCTGTGAGGTTCCCGGCATGTAGCCGGGCCCAAAGACATGAGGGCTTGTTTTTCTCTTCCTTCTACGTTTGTTTGATGGACAGCTGCTGTCAGGAGGGCTGCACCTGGATCTCCAAGAGGGAGCAGAAGTAGTTCATCACCTCCCACCCCCAGCCCCATCACAGTCTTCATACCTCCCATTTTGGTGCCAGAGACCTGGACCTGCCATTCTGGTTTGGTCCCTCGGTCTGACTGGAGGGACAGGCGTTTGGCAACCCTGGCCAGGCCAAACACACTTCCAAACTCTCCCTTGGTCTGCTTTGTTCGCTAGAATCAAGAAGCTTGGGGGACGAGGCAGTAAGAAAAAGGCAGAATTCACAAAGGCAGAAAGTGCAGCTTGTTTCTGTGTTCTTATCAACCAGCATTTGTTGGGCCCCTCCTCTGGGGACGTAGGACAGCAGGGGGCCGAATTTCTGTGGGCTTGGAGTCCTCGGCTTTGTGCTGTGAAGTCTCAGCTATGACCTCCCCTCACAACAGGCAGCAGGTTCCCATCTGATGTGTCGATGTCTTGTGGGAGCCAGTTGACAGCCACACTTCGGCCTTGGCCACTTCCACTCCTCTCCTAGGACCGCAGGGACATTTCGGGGCCGCTGATTCCCAGAGCCCCAGGGATTGGGACAGGAAGTTTCAGTCACCCACTCAGACCTCTTGCTGGCCTTGTGCTCCTCCTCCTTGGGCTGTGGGAAGAATGCTGCCCACTGGGCACTGCACTGGGTGTGTGCCCTACTGGCTTTCCCAGGCTGTTATACTTCGAGCACCTGACTCCTCCCCTCCCCCAGGAGCCTCCAGGCAGCCTTTTGCAGCCAGTGGCCTCAATTCCAGTGAAATGTGCTCCCTGCTATGTGCCAGCCTGGCTGGGTTCCTCACAGTGCTCAGACCAGGCTAGCGCTGCACTGTGTATAGAGATGCTTTATAAAATGTGGTGTGGTGGGGATCTATGGTTGGGTAAGTCTGAGTCCATTAATTTTGCCCTAGGAGAAGAAAGTGAATTGCCCGATGCCTCTCACCTTCCCCTGGTGTTATTCAATATGAAAAGATAGGAGAGTCAATCCAATCTTGTTGGAGAAGAAAGCCTTTAAGCCTTATCTCCAGCTGGCTTCTCCTGTCCCAGACCCCAGTCACCCCTAAGGGTTCACTGCTAGAGTTGACTCAGACTGAGAGCGTGCAGCCTGGGTGGGAAGCTATTTGGGTCCCAGAGAATTCTAACTTGCTGCTTGGGCTCACAGCTGAGTTACCAATCAGTAAGAGGGGGAAGTACAAGGGGAAACTAATTAGGAATCAATACTGTCGTCACACTCCAAAGGAAATCATGCTTGAGTATGGAGTATGATGTGAAAAAAGGAACTAAGATCTGTTGCCCAAACCCTCATTTTAGATGAAATGCCTAAGACAAAGAAAGCAGAAAATACATGTCCTAGAATGTCCACAGTATGACTGTGCCTTCTCAAATCTGGAATATTTTTCCTCCCACCTTTATTGGGGTTTTTTCCTCTGATATTTTATTATGAAAAATGTCAAACATACAGCACAGTTGAGTTTTGCAGTAAACACTTATCTACCCACCACCTAGAGTCTACATTGTATTATACTTACCTTATCACATTATCTGTTACCCCACCCCTCTATCCATCCACCAAATCCCTCTTATCCACTTGATGCATTTCAGAGTAAAATGCAGATACCAGCATACTTTCTTTTTTTAGTAGTTTAAAATAGCAGTCATTTATTATTTGTAACAAGTCTAAAGAGGTTCTGCAGATCTGGGCCAAACTTGGCTGATCTCATGTGTTTAGGTTCAACTGATGAGTAAGCTTGGGCCTGGCTGGTCTAAGATGGCCTTAGCTGGGCAGCCTCTGTTGACTGTTTTCCACATCCCTTCAGCAGGCTAGCTTGGGCTTGTTCACATGCCAGTGGCAGGATGCTGAGACAGAGAGAGGAAACATGGAAGCCTCTTAAGGTCTTGCTTGGAATTGGCACACAGCCACTTCTGTCACATCCTACCTGCTTCACATGGCCAGCTCAGATTCAAGGGGTAGGAAAACAGGCTCCACCTGTTAATGGGAGTGGCCAGACAATCACATTGTACTCCATCTACCATAAGTCGTAGCTACCACAGGTAGGAACTATTATTATCTTCATGTTATAGATAAAGTAACTATGGTTCCAGGAGGTTGAGTATCTTGCCCAAGTTCATGTAGCTGGTAAGTGAAGAACCAGGAGTTGCACCTGGCTTAATAGGCAGAACAGAGCCAATGAAGATATTAGCATGGAAGTAATGTTACCAGGAGAAAAAGAAGGAAGGGGGATCTTTCTATGGCTAAATGGTGGCACCACAGAGAATACAAATCTTGACAATTCCAGCATCAGTTCACCCCATTTTCCACTCAAGTATAGAGAGGTGTTAGGACTTAGCATTCTCTCTCTCTCTTTTAAAAAAATGTATTGTGGTAAAATATATAACAAAAATTTGCTATTTTAACCAATTTCAGGTATACAATTCAGTAGTATTAATTACACTCACCACGTTGTGCAACCACCAGTATACTTCTTTATTGGGTTTTTTTAATTATAAAAGTAATGCACATTCAAACAATACAGAAGTATATAAAAATCTTTTTTCTTCTAATCTGCCTCTCCTCCAGCACTATTAAAATTTGTGTATCCTATCAGACATTTTTCTATGCTTGCACAAACATATATATGCACAAATAATTATGTATGGCATTTGGCACCTTAAAAAAATGGAATCATCCCTTTATATTAATCTGTAGCTTGCCATGTCTGGCGTCTAAGCTTACATGCTAGTGGCAGGCTGCGTGCCAGCTCCTTTTTCTGTCCTGGGATTGTTCCTGTCTCCTTTCAGGTGGGCCCTTGGGTTACCTAGATGTTAACAGTCAGAGAAAATGACCACAGGTTGTCCTGGTAGCCAGGAAGCTAGGAGTGACTTATCTTACAACTCCTGCGCGTGGGGAATTAAGTTTAGAATTGGTTCTGCTATGTGCATCTTCCTCGGGGTTCCTGGTGGGGCACTTGTAGTCTAGGCCCTGAAGAATCCTCATCTTGTCATCTTGACATGGGACCCACTTGTCTCCCTTTCCATCATAATCATCAGAGGCTGCAAAGAAGCAGCAATAGAGGAGGAACCCAAGAGGAGGGGTCAGTCCCAGCACTACCATTCATGAACCTTCTGACTTTAGGCAGGAAGTTTAATCTCTCTGGGTTTTGGTATCCTCATTTGCAAAATGGAATAACACCATCTGCCCTGCCAAGCTCTTAAGATTTTGAGACTTAAATGAAAATATGCACACACACATACACACACACACTCACACAAGATCTCATTACGTGTCATTGGCAATGTTCACAAGCAATTAAAATATTTTAGTGGTGGGGAATTGATCTTGCTACAAGCTCTCTCTCCTGCCTTTACATACTTAACCCCGATCTCTTAGTGCTTCTCCTTTGGTTGTGTGAACTTCTAGGCAGCCTTTTGCTCACTTTGCATTCACCTGCCCTTCAAATATTGAAGTCAACCTGGGTTCAGTCTTCTGCCTTCTTTGGATTTCAGGATAAACTTTCTCCCCAGACAGTCTTTAATCCCACATCTGTATCTGCCACCCACGTCTCTATTCTCAACTCCAGATCTAGACTTCCAGCAGACTCCTGGAGGTCTCTATTAGCATGTCTCAGTGGAAACCCCTGGTTGACAGCTCCCACCTATCTCTAAATTGGTCACTTCCATCCCATGCCCATCCTCCTCCTCCAGATTTCCCTCTCTCAGTGCAGAGTCCCGTCTTCCCGGCTATCAGCACCCACCATTCCTCCCCTACTCTCCTGCACTGCTGCGTTGGCCTCCAAAGGCAGTTCCCTGTCTGTGGCCTCCTCAAGTCCATTCCCCAGAAGCTTCCAGAGACCAAATGTACCCCTCAGTTAACCAGATAAAGCCCAGACACCACCCCTTCCATGGCCGCATGTGTTTCTTTGCATTTGCCGTAGCAAACTTCTTGGAGTTCCCAGATGCACACATACTGTTTCTTTTGCCCAGAACATCTTCCCCTTCATCTTGTCCGTCAGGTTCACCTCAGCATCACCTTCTCCCAGAAACCTCCATGAACAGCCCCCACCCAGGTTAGGTGCCTTCTGTATCTCTCATACCTGGGCCTATCTTTATCGTAAGGCTTTCTTAGAAATTACTGTGCCTTCAGTTTAGTTTTCTTGTTCGACCTCCACTAGTAGACTATGAGCTCCTTGAATCCTGAGCTATGGCTTATTCAATGAGAGTCACCAGCGCACAGAACGTCATAGAAATTTAACAAAGACTGTTGGCTCGGCAGTGGTGGGAACCCATATTCTGCTCAGGATTTTTATTCACGATTCTGCTAATGGTCATGGTGTTCCGTAGTCTGCTTCCATTTGTTCTTGCCATGTTCCATTCTCACCATGACCATATTTTTCAAAACCAGAAATCAGTACCTCTGGCATATGTAAGTATTTAAGGGAAAAGTATATATAGGGAACAATAACGTGTAGGGAGACTACCTCACACTGCCTCTGCTATGTGCCTATCCCTTTCCAAGCTTTTTTCATCCTCTGTTGTTTGAGCCGCTTGGTTATTAGTCCTTTCTTGTCTCTGCAGTGAGGGCCTTAAGGACAAAGCCCGTCTTGGGCTTCAGTGTCCCCCGCAGAGCCTTGCACAGTCCAGGCCACCCCAGAAGCCCCAGCTGGTTCCTGGGCCCGTGTCAGCTTTGTGCTACCTGTCTGCTGGTGACTAACCCTCTGCTCTTGCCCTCCCCCCCCTGCAGATGATGTGCTGACTAAAGACACGGGTGAGTGCGTGATCTGCCTGGAGGAGCTGCTTCAGGGGGACACGATAGCCAGGCTGCCCTGCCTGTGCATTTATCACAAAAGGTACTGTTCAGCTGCATCCCACATCCCAGAGGCCCCTTTATGGGGCGGGGTGGGGGTGGGCAGACCCTCAGCCCTAGCCATGTTTCCCCTTTGGGTGTGGGACGACCTCTCCTCGTGCTTCGGGCTCTGAGAGGCATCGAGGCACAGGCCTGCGGATGGGCGTGCACTGTGCTGACAGAAGGGCTAGAGAAGGGTTGGAGCACCCCAAGCGCAGGTAGGGCTGAAGCGCCAGAGGTTTGGCTGTGGTTTGTTAGCTCTGTATGGCAGCAGCTGCTGGCGAGAGCTGTGCAGCCCGCAGGTTGGAGGTGCCCAGGATCCCACCTGGGGGATTTATTCTCCACCTGGCTCCCTGAGCCTTTTCTTTGTCCTCCACGGTGTGAGGGCCTTAATCAGTGCAAGGGAGGTGCATGGAGGGTATGCCTACTGGCACCTGGGCAGCCTCTGCTCCCAGTGGACAGGAGCCAGGAATCGCTGCTACCATCGGGCTGCAGCACTGCAGGCTGCTATAATTAATTAGCAGGGCCGAGGCTCGGCCTTGTGTTCCCGCCTGGGCCCCATTCTGGTTTCCAACTGGAAAGAAGACACCTCTCCCCTAACAGGGATGCACCGTGCTGCCTGTGGCCACCACCTGCTCTCTGGCTCCCTGAGCTTCCTCATGACACATAGGGCTTTCCAAAGCCCTGACTCTCGAGGCCGCGGGGTGACCATCCAGCCGACACACAGATGGGGCTGGTGCAGCGGAGGCTGGGGTTGGCCTGAGGGACGGAGACTTAGACTGGGTCACAGCACAGTGTTCTAGTGCCACAGGGAGGCACTAACCAGAACGAGAATAAGAAAATCTTTGGTCCTGCGGAGAATTATGCAAATAATCTGTCTGGTTCCTGTCTTTGAAAATACCCAGATGTTGGCTTACGAATCAGAAAGCTGTCTTGGGGCAAGCTCTGTTCCTTCTTCGATTCCAACAGTGCTTTTCTGTAAACACTAGAGACCAAGGCTTCCTTTCAGCCTCCTCCCTGGCTCGCTGTTAGCATTGCCACAAAGCCAGGAAAGTCCGGCCTTGCCTCCCCACCTACTCAGGGAAGGGTAGAGGCCAGTTGCCGACCGCAGCAGAGCCAGGTAGAGCTTGGTGTCTCCTGAGAAGCCACCCCCTCAGAGGGAGCCTCGGGGCTGCTCCTTTGACCAAGGAGAGGGCTCTCTCAGGACCTCGCAGCCATGGCCCTCTGCCATCTTTGCTCCCACCTCCCCACCCTTCAAACGTTAGAGATAGCCCTGTGCATTCTGCCTGCTCACCCTGCACCAATCTCTCTCTCTCTCGGAACTGTTGCCATCCTCCTAGGCTCCGTGCACTAAGGCCTTGGTCCTGCTCAAGGCCACAGCCTTCCCCTTCCCGTAGGGCCCAGCCCCACCCCCAATCCTGTACCTAGAACTGCACCAGGTTGGCTGCTGCTTCCAGCCGAGCCAAGATCAGTTTTGGTGTTCTGCCTTCTCTCTGCTTCAAAAGTGGGTGTCTAGAGGCACAGCTGTTTTTTTCCTGGGGTCCTTTCAGGAAAGATTTAGGAAACCTCTGCTCAGGAATCCGACCCTTTGAAAGTGCCCCCCCACAGAGCTGTCTGGTCAGCAAGTAACATCGTCTCCTTTGCCACCCCTTCCACTCAGTTGCATAGATTCATGGTTTGAAGTGAACAGATCTTGTCCAGAACACCCTGCGGACTGACCCTGCCGGGCGTGCTCGCTGACTCCTCTCAAAGGTGAGCCTGCCGGGAGGGGGTCTGGGCCCAGGCTCAGGTCAAGTCACCCAGGCGACCTGCAGTGTGGGCTGGGAAAGAGGGGGAAAGGACACGATACAAACTAAGATGTGTACACTACGAAGATGAATGTGCTCGAGTTAGAATTAGGTGAACAGACCAGTGTATTCCAGACAGGCAGGGTGAATCTCCCAAAGAAAGTCCAGGACTGTCCCGGAGTGCAGGGGCTGGAGGGGTAGCAGACTCTCGGGAGAATGGGGGGTGCACCCCACCCGGCCCTGTCCTCGCTGCCTGACTTGGGGCCAGTCCTCATCTTTTGGCATCTCCCTTTCTCTTTGGTGGCCAGGGGCTAACTGTCCCCCTGTCCCTATATGGACATTGCCCACATTCAGTGAGACAGCCTAGGAGACGGCGTACTGTCTACTGCAGAGTGCTTGTCGGCCATGGTCTTTACTGCTGGTTCTTCCCAACTGAAGCCACTTCCCTCACCCCCGCTTCCAGATGAGTCTGAGGCCTCCAGGCCCAACTCGGCCCCATCCACACCACAGCACAGGTCCTGATTCCATCAGCCAGCCAGCCAGCTCAGGTCCCCCCACAGTGTACCTACCCCTGTATAACTATCCTGGTTTGACCTCTCATTTCTTCCCCAGGGCACCTTGCTTTACCGATGGCCATCCTCTCCTGCCCCCATTTTACCTGTCCCTTCAGAGTTCTGGGCTGGCATTTCCTTTTTTTCTGGAAAACATACAAACCCCTCAGAAAAGCCAAAACCCTGACTCCACCTGACCTCATATCCAAAGGTTTGGGGGCTTCTTTTCTCTCTCTCCCTTTTTTTTTTTTTTTTGTTCCCCGCTAAGTTTATTTTATTTATTCCAAGTAAACTCCCAGAACAACTGATGATGTCAGACAAATCAGGGACATTTGCTCTTTGTACCTTCACCTCAAACACTGATGACCTGGGGAGAAGAAAAAGCAAGGGTGAGAGTGAGGCAGAGGGAGTGGAGCCCGGCGCTGGAGTGTGAGTCCAAATTCCCAGCATGATGTTTGGCTTCAGGGGCCCTCCCCAGACCGGAACCACAGACGCCTGCCCCGGCCTGCGCCCCAGTGGGATGGCATGCAGCCGGCCCTCTGGCCAGACGGAGCACGACTTATTTATTATGATCCACACAGGGACAGACAGGCCCTGTTCCTGAGAGGAGGCTCATCGGACATTGGGGCAGAGCTGAGCTTGGGACACCAGTGGGGACAGGGCACCCCTCCTGCACTGAATTCCAGAGAATGGCTCTCCCTTTCTCCCAGAGGACACCCCATTGGATGAGAGCGAGTTTGAGAGAAGAAGGAATCAACCGCTACCCTTCCCCTCGCCCCTCATCCCAGGAGGGAAAGGGCATTTTCTTTTTCACCTTTGAAAGGCGTTGTGGGTCTGTCTTTAAAGTGTTTACAAAAAAAAAAAAAAAATTATAAAAAAAAAACAAAGTCTAGTGTCGACTGGTGTTTTTCCTCGTGATGTTTACAGATTGCTGTCTGCTGCCCAACTGTAACCCACTCCGTGACAGAAACGAACCTGGCCTAGGTCTCCCGCCCAAGTTCTGAGGGCGTGTGTGCGTGACACACACAGTCCCTTCCTCCCCCTGACCCCCAGTCTGCCCTCGCCATCGCCAACCTCACTGCCTTTTTTTTTTTTTTTTTCCTTCCATTTTTTCTGTCTCAGTTTTGCACTTTTCCTTCCCTTGGGACCCTGATAATCTTGACTTTATTGCCGAAAAGCAACTTACAGAGGACCTTCTTTCCCCTCCATTCCCATTTGTTCCCCCCACTTTCCTCCTGGTTCGGGTCAGTTCAGAGGATTTAACCATCACAAGTGTCCTGCAAAAATGCCTGAACATTTTTCTTAGACTCGTGGATTTTTTCCCCCCCAGAAAACATAAAAAAAAAAAGGACTTATTTAAAAAAGATGTACAACCTACTCGTTTTCAGGCACTCTGTTTGAGAACATTTTAGCCATTGACGTTCACACGTGGCATCAGCCCATGCAAGATAGGTTTCTGTATTTATATATTAAAATATGAAAAAACTTATAAAATGTGAAAAAAAAAAAAGATGTTTAAAGCTTGGGAAAAAAGCTTTCTTCATTAGTCAAGGTGTTTTGATATGGTATTAAAATCATGTCTAATAAAAGGTGCACCGTGTGATTTTATTTAATGACGTATTGTTGTACAGTAACAAAACGAGGCGAAGGCCTCTCCCTCACTCCTTCACCTACCTCCTTAGCATTCCTTCAGGCTACTACTTGGGGCTACAGGTGTGTGAAGTGGTTCTCAGCAGGGCCAGACCTGTGTCCTACAAGGTTACTAACCCTCTGAAGTGTCACTGAGCCCAATATGCCATCATCTGTGAAGTGGTTATGATGGAACTCTTCTGGAAAGATCTGCAGGGGCAAAGATCTTGCAGTCAGTGGAGGTTGCAGGGATGTGTGTTCTTACCTGCCAGGTGTCGTTCCCCCACCCCCACCCCTGCAGCCTCTGCTCAGCCTGTTGCTCAGTGCAGTGTCTTGGTGCTGACTCATGGGCATGCTTCACTGAGGCCCAGAAAGAGGCCCTAGTTTGGGACTGAGCCAGTTCAGAGCCTTTGAACCAGAACCAGCTACTCAGGGCTTACAGAAGTTGGCAAACTGGGCTGGGCAGGCAGCGGAGGGCAGGGAACAGCAGTGCCGGCCAGGCCTCTGTCTCTGTGCCAGGCAGACTGCCAGAACAGCATTCCAGAGGCTCCTGCAGGGCCAGGCTAAGGGACACTCTGGAGGGAGATGACTCCGTGCCTCTGCTCTGCCTCTCATCCTCCTCAGACTTGCCCTTCCTTTCTGCTCTTGCATGAAGTGCAACAGGAGTGTCCCCTCTGGGCAGCAGGTGCCTGGCTCTGCAGGTATCTCCCATCGTGGAGCGCCTACTGTGTGCAATGGCATTGCAGACCAACTGAGAAATGCGTGCCCAGGCACACTTGGCAGGACACAGTGGAGAAATGCTTAAGGAGAGTTGGTGGTGAGGAGCTTAGGCCTTAGCGTCAGACCGGCCGAGGGTGAAGACGGGGGGCCAATGCCACTAAGAGAGGCAGCAGCAAGTTCAGGCTTCTCTACTTCTCCATGAAGATCTCGTGTGTAAAATGGGGCCAAAACCCCCCACAGCTCGGAGGTCGCTGTGAGGGTCAGAGAACTGGCCCTGAGGCACCTGGCACATGCACAGCAGGCTTTGTCACCACAAAGGGCACCATTCTATTCACAGCACCTCCTGCTTCTGCCTGGCAACTGTGTCTCCCTGTTCTATATTTAATTCCAGCAGCAAAGCTGGTGGGGCAGGGCCCAGCCCTACAAATCTCCTTGACTGATCCCTAGGCCTGTGGACCATGGTTATGTGCCCCCAGCGACACCTTAGGCCCAGCTGCCATGGCATCACTATGGGTGAGCTGAGTGGCCCTGAGCTGGGTAGGGCCCACGCTGGGTGCTAGTCCAAGCTCCTGGGGCTGGTGCTTATCCCCACCCCCACCCCAATGCCATCCACTCCCACCTGGCACACTGCCGCCCTCTGCTGGCTGCCCTGGCCTCTGCATCCAGACCTAGATTGCCAGTTCTTGGGGTTGGGGAAGAAGGACTGGGGGGTGCCTGTGCTGCCCAGGCAGAGCTGGAATTTGTTACCCTCCATCCAGACAGCTGTCTGGAATCCTGTTTCTCCTGCTCTGCCTTCTGGGAGGGGAGGATGGAGTGCAGCTGGGAGGTGGGTTCTGCCCACTCCCTCTGCTACAGGCCCAGCATGCTTCTGGGGGGTTCCTGGACACCTCACCAAGGCCATCCCTCTAATACCCATTTAATTAAGGACAGGTATTAAGGCTTTGTAGGAGCCCTGGTGGCACAATGGTTAAGCACTTGACTGCTAACTGAAAGGTCAGCAGTTCAAATCCACTAGCCACTCTGCAGGAGAAAAGACCTGGCAATTTGTTCTCGTAAAGGTTAAGTTACAGCCTAGGAAACTCTATGGGGCAGTTCTACTCTGTCCTATAGGGTCTCTGTGTGTTGGAATCAACTTGACAATACACAACAACATTAAGGTTTTGTAGGAGAATGTTCTTATGTTTAGGAGATAGATGCTCGCATATATAGGTGAATGATGTCATAAAATGTGTAACTTAATTCCAAATGGTTCCCCAAAAAATCCACACACACAGCAAATAAGGCAAAAATGTTCACTGTGGAATCTTCAGTGGCTGGTATTTTGGTGAACAATATACTATTCTTTCCATTTTTCTGTATGTTTGAAATTTTTCTTCGTAAAAAATTTTGGGGAAATGGCTATTTGCTGAGCACCTACTTGTTGCTGACATTGAAGGATGCATCTGAGAAGAGCCCTGCCCTCGAGGCTGACTGCCCAGCAGGGAAGAGTTCCCCTATGGCTGGGCTTCCAGAATGTTAGGCAGTTTGAAGGGCAGGGGCTAGAAAGCCGTGTCTGGTAAGGGGTGGCGGTGGCAGAGTGCACGTTGTTTGGGTGGTTTGGGGAGAAGGCTGATGGGACTCACCTCCACACTAGCCTTTGGCACAGCCACTGTTCCCATCCAGGGCAGCCATGGACAGAAAGTCACAGGGCCCTCAAAGCTTAGGCCAGTGTCACTGCTGTCTCTGTCCTAGCACTCCCTGGGCAGGCCCAGTATTAGAGGAGGGTCCCAAGGTCTGGGCTTGGACTGAGGAACCACAGCCTAGACAGGAGAGAGATGGCCTCTGCCCAGGGTCAGGGAAGGCCAGGCTGACAGGGTAGGAGAGGAGGGGCGTGGGGGGTGGGGGGTTGAGGCAGGAAAAGGAGCTCAGAGGCAGGAGCCAAAAAATGGATTGGGAGTGTGGCGGTGAGGTGGAGGGAGCAAAGGCCCAGAGGTCAAGGGAGATGGAAGGGCACTGCAGGGGGCGTGAAAGTTTAGAGGTTGGCTTCCAGGGCACCAGGGCTCTCTCTGACCCTGGGATGTGGAGGAGCTAGGATGGGGCCCAGAGCTGAGAGCCACAGGCCCTGGATAGGGTGAGTCCTGGGCAGCAGCTGCCAAGAGTAGAATAGAAGCTGTGTGTCCTTGCTTTTGTGGTGACGGGTGCCCTCTCGCGGGCTTTGGGGGAACAACTGCCAACTACCCCAGATGAGGGAACAACTGAGGACAGAGGGGAATCCCCAGACCAGCAGGCCAAGGGGAACAAGCCCTGACTGACTTTGAGAGCAAAAAAGCTGGTAGTACGAGGTACTACTCCCTGGAGAGGCGTGCTACAGGAAGAATAATTTCACTTCCATATCTAATGATGGGCAGCAGCTGCTTGGAGAACATGTTCAGAATGTTCTAAGGCTGGGTTAAGGCTTGGTGGAGGAGTCTGTCCCAGTAAGTAATGTCTGCCATGGGCAAGTTCTCAGGCCCTGAGGTCCTCACAGGCGACGTACTTGGGACAGGGACCCAGGTCCCTAAAGTG
Source organism: Trichechus manatus latirostris (assembly GCF_000243295.1). NCBI lineage: Eukaryota > Metazoa > Chordata > Mammalia > Sirenia > Trichechidae > Trichechus > Trichechus manatus. Next base: position 3,194,699 of record NW_004444130.1, read on the forward strand.
ACCTTCCCTCTGTGGCCTGGGTACTCCCCCACCACAGGCTGCAACAAGGCAGGGACAGGCCTGGAACAAGGGCACCACCGCCAAAAGAAAGACAACCTGGAGGAGGTGGGGAGGGCAGGTATGGAAGGGCAGTACACAGGTGCTGCCTGCTAGTCTCCCAACAGCTGCAAATGGGGTTCAGGTGTATTTAGATTTAGATTCAACTGAAGAACAGCTATCTATGTGGGAAGAGGGGTTCCTTCCCACACCAGGAAAGTGTTCCTGTCGGCAGGTGTAGGGCTCAGGTTGCTGGGTCCCCTTGGCTGTCCTTGGACCCCAGCAGTGGGGAGGCCCAGTCAGAGGGGAGTCATCTTAGGCCTGGAGGTGGACCCATCCCATCTTCCCCAGCCAAGGCAGGATGTGCAGGAGCAGAGAGGCAGCTTCTCAGGGATGACCCTGAGTCATTTACTAGACAAAAGTCCCCCTCCCCCCACACCCCCCACCACAGAACAGTAAGGCCAGGGAGGAGCCAGGGACACAGGCTCCCCCCACCAACCTGGGCCCAAATACAGAAGGCTGGCTGGCTGGCAAAGAGGCACCAGCTGCTGCCCACCCCCTGCAGGCCCTGTGCACAGGCAGAGGGCTGCTCTGAGGATGAAGGAAGGTTCTGGGACAGAGGAGGCTCCGTGGTCTGGGGGCTGGTGGGCTGAGTGCTTACAGCCTCTCACAGCACCTTGCCTGGGTTCATGAGGCCTCGAGGGTCCAGCATGGCCTTGAGCTGCCGCATGGTCTCCACACCCACGGCACCCACCTCCTCCTGCAGCAGCTGCCGCTTGCCCAGCCCAATGCCATGTTCCCCAGTGCATGTCCCGTGGAGTGCCAGTGCCTGCCTGGAGAACAGTGGAGAAAGATCCTCAGCAAGGCCCTCTCCCCACATCCCTCAGCACCCCGGCTCTGCTCCTACCTGCCCAGCTGTTGTGCAAAGGCCTCGACCCTATGGAGCTCCTCAGGGTCCTCTGGGTCCACCAGCAGGATACAGTGGAAGTTGCCATCACCCACATGCCCAACAATGGCTCCTGCAGGCCCAGAAGACAGAGCTGCCACCTCCAGCCCACCCTGCCCAGGCACTTGTGAGCCCTGGCACCTCCCACCCAACACGCCCCGACAGCAAGCAGGCAGAACCTGTGAGTCCCGAGGCCTTCAGGTCCTCCTTGGTCTGCACCAGGATCTCTGGCAGCCGGGAGATGGGCACACATACGTCAGTGGAATAGCCCTGGGTCAGGGGACAAGGCCATGAGGTTCTTCCCCTCCTCCCTGCCTGCCCTGAGATATGGGGGTCACGGGTCAAGGCCAAGAGCAGGTCTGGGAAGATGGCTTCAGCTCTTAACCTCATACAAGAAAACATCCCTGCTCCTCTCTAGACCTCAGTTTCCCCCCGGGTGTGTTCTCCAGGCCCTGCCAATGGAGGCTTTCACAACTCTGCTCCCTACCCTCAGCTACTTGCAGGCCCCTCCGCACCCCACACTATTCAGCCCTTGAACAGGCCATTCCCTCTAGCTGGAGCCCTGGCGGACCATTGGGTTTGGCTAACACCTGCTCGTATTTCAAGCTTGTGTTTCCTTCAGGAAGCTTTCCCTATTTACAACCTCTACACACCGCACTGTGGGTGCCTGCTCCCTTACCTCCCCTCCCTCAGGATCGCTCCTCCATCCCTGTCCCAGGGCCTCTAAACAGCATCTGAGAAACAGCTGCAGGGGGCAGTCTGCAGCCCTGGGTTCTAGGCCAGGCTCAGCCAGCCCCTACCCTTGTGGGCCTCAGTCTGCTGCTCTGAACAGTAGGAAAGGGCCCCTGGACTGAGCTGCAGGATCCACCCCTCCAAGTCCCAGCTCACCTTGCAGCCCGGCCGCAGGGCCAGGACCGCGTACCAGGCATTGTGCCGCACTGTCCAGAGCCGGCTGCGCTCCTCAGCCTCCTTGGCCCAGAAGAAGTGGAAAGCCCCGTTGTGCTGGGTGATCTCCTCTGTGGGTTGGGAGGAGGTTGACAGTGGGCCCTACACAGGGGCAGTCCACTGCCCATGGCAGCCCCACACACCTGCTCGCCGCAGCTGCTCTGCCAGGGCCTGCTCGGAGCCGTGGAACTCCAGGAAGAGCGTGGGTGCCACTGAGTAGTTCAGCTTGTTGTGCCTGTTGCAGGCATCCATCATGACATCATCCAGGAACTCTGGGACCAGGTAGAGGGCAGGGGAGCTGAGGCCTGGCCTTCAAAGGGGCCTCTAAGGGAGCCCACATGGATGGCGCATCCCCTGCCTCACCAATGCGGGCCACAGGCACTGCAGCCTGAAGGATGTGCACGGTGCTGTCCACAGCAGCCTGGACACTGGGGAAAGCACAGGTGGCGGCCACCGTGGCCTCAGGGGCAGGGTGCAGGCGCAGGGTGGTGGCTGTGATGAGTCCCAGTGTTCCCTCAGAGCCCACAAAGAGCCCCGTAAGGTTGTAGCCAGCTGCGCTCTTCCTGGACCCCGGAGACACATAAGGCAGGTGAGTGCCCAGGCCACGTGCTGATGGACGTCTGGCCCAAGGCCTGGGGCTGGGGAACCATGGGGCTCAGAGTCCCGGAGCTCAGAGTGGGGCAAGACCAGGCCCGTAGTCACAGGGCCCTGAAGCTGGAGTTGGAACCCAAGGCACTGTCCCCCAGGGCCCTGCCAGGTAGAGAACTGAGTCCAAGGTCTGGGCTGGCCCACCCTCTTGGGCCCAGATTGTTACCAAGGCAGCCAGGGCACTGGCACATGCAAGGTCCACGTCTGTTCTCATGATGAACACAACCTAGCACCATCAACGTTTGCCGTCGCGACAGCATTTCACATCCCCCAGGCCCAGGTAGGAGGCCATGCAGGAGGTACATTTCACAGAGAGCCCTGTGTCTGCTGGAAGCTTCCATCACTGCTCCAAGCCGCAAGGCTGTGGTGGGAGCACTCACCGGAAATGACGGCCCGGGCCCGCAGTGTGCAGCAGCCGCCCGTCGGGCAGCACCACCTCCAGGTTCAGAACGTTTTCCCGCATGGTGCCATAGCGCACAGCATTGGTGCCCGAGGCCCCGGTCGCTGCCATGCCACAGAGTGAGGCATCTGCACCTGGGTCTGGAGGGCAGAGTGTGGGCAAAGGGCAGCCTGGGTGGGTGGGAGCCCCTTTCCCCCAACCCCAGAAACAATCCTGCTACCAGGGAGCCCCCAAGGCCCTGGGAAAGGTCCGGGAGTTCCAGGCCTACCCACAGGGAACCAAAGGCCGCTGTCCCACAGGTGGGTGTTGAGAGCTTTGCGGGTGACGCCAGGCTCCACCACCACTGAGAAGTCTTCGGGATTCAACTCCACGATCCGGTCCATGTGGGTCAGGTTAATGCAGACACCGCCCTGGTGGAAGGGAAGGTAACTGAGAGTAGGACCTAGTCAACCGTCTCCAGGTCTGCACCTCGCACAGGGCAGTGACAAATGTGATGAGGCCAGGGGGACCCCACCGTACCTGCACAGCACAGACTCCACCCTCAAGCCCTGTCCCGGTGCCAAAGGGGATGATGGGCACACCCTGGCAGTAGCACAGAGCTGCCAGCCGGCAGACCTGGTCCACATTCTGGGGCCAGACCACAGCGTCTGGAGGCTGGCACCTAGAACCAGAGGCCAGCAATTCAGGGGGCGTGGCATCCTCTGGGCACGCTCTCTTGTCAAGGAGCCTGGAGGTGTTGCAGGCCCTGAGGCTACATAGTAGGTGAGGGCAGAGAATATCTTTCTGGAGAAGTACAGAGAAGAAGACAGGGTACTCCAAAACAGGTGGGCAGGGAAAGATGACAAACCAGGATCCTTACTCTTCACTCCCACCCTCACAAACCCCCGACCTGTGCATGGACTCGTCCTGCCCATGCTGCTCTCGGACGGCAGCAGCCATAGACACTTGAGGGGGCCCCACCACTGCCTTCAGGGCTGCCACAAAGCCCTCGCTGAGTGCACCCTGTGGGGAGAAACACATTGCCAGGGTCACCCGACAGATGCGACTGAGCCACAGCCCTACCCCTGCAGCAAGCTGGGAGGATGGGGGCTGAGGGGGCTGCCAGCACCTCTGGGCACCTCTGGCCTCCCCCCTCCCACCCCATCCTAACAGCCCAGCCAGGCTTTTTCCAACTTTAGACAATCCCACTGTATAGGAACACACCCTTTCCAAACAGACCCACGGGGCCAATGTTTCACTTCAGAAAACCCACCACCACCCCCAAAAATAAAAACAGAAACTCTACAGAAAAGATGTCAGCAGGGGTCCCTTAAAATAGCCAGCCCTGCCTTAGTGAATCAAAAAGTTACTCATTTCTGTTCTTCTTCACGTGCGAGCCAAGGACAGCCCCAGGCACATAGGAGATGCAGAAGGAGATGAATAAATGAGTGACTGGAAGGAAAAGGTCTGCCTAGGTGGGCGGCTGTGGGGTTCTCAGAGCCCTTCTAGGGATTTCTTCCCATCTTGCAAATTGCCTCACTAGCATCCTTTCAAAACACGTATGGCTATATCCCGGGGCCCCAGATAGGGGCGCTGGAGCCCACAAACCTTCGATCTGACATCCCTCCCAGCCCCGCTCCGGCAGCAATAGGGCCTCGGACCATGTCAGTCAATGCCCACGTTTGCCACAGAGGAGCCCAAAGGTCCTTTGCCCAAGGTCACGTGGAGCAGGTGCGTCCCAGGCCTGGTGGGAACTGGGACCAGGCCCACCACCCTCCAGGCCTACCTGCGTCCCCTTGGAGCAGTAGCCCCTCCAGGGGCACAGGCCCCAGGTCGTTGCCCGGAGGAGAGAGGCCATGGCTGGGCAGCGCCCTGAGTGGTGTGGGCGGGGGGCGGGCGGGCAGCAGCTCCCCAGGATGGTGAGGCCGACTTAAGGTGGCGCCGCTTAAGGTGGTCCCCGGCAGGCCTTGTTGAGTCAGGCCCGTCTGCGGGGGGCCAGGGTCAGTAGCTCTAAAAAGGTGAGGCTTACCTGGCACATGGGGAAACTGAGGGACGGCGGCCACTCTCTGGCTTAAAACTCTCCAACGGCTTCCCCGGGCACTTCTAACAAACACAAACTCCCTGTCATCTTCTCGAAGGTCCTGCTGGCTCCGAAATGATTTGAATTGTAGGTTGATCTTGCATCTGACAACCTTACTGAATTCTAGAATTTAATTCTAATATTTTGTTGATCCTACTGTTTTTTTTTTTCCTAGATGGCTAATTATATCATATACATATAATGATAGTCTTATTTCATGCCTCCCAATCTTTACTCCTCATTTCTTTTTCTCCTTCACAGCATTGGCTTGGACATCTAGGTTAAGCAGGAGCAGGCAGACTCTAGTCGAGTTTGAAGGAATACATACTTCTAACCACAGGACACTGCCTACCTCAGTGAGTTACGGTTGTTTAGTGCCTGGTTTTACTCCCCTGTCAAAGAACGTACTCTCTATCTCAGAATATTCCTTCAATTTACTGAGACGAAACCATTTCTAGCAGAGTTTTCTCCTCTAAATACTTAGAAAGATTCCAGACTTTTTAACTTCAATATGTTCTTAACTTCCACATTTGTTAACGCAGGACCCCAAAATACAGTGGCTGATGTATTTGCTTTAGAATTTCCTTTAGTAGGTTTCTGGATGGTTTACAATCTTCGTTTTTATTTATCTGTAAATGCCACGGTTTTGTATTTAGGGAGAGTTAACCAAAAATCCAAACTCTCTGCCCTGGAGGATATTCGGACTCACTGCGACCCAATGAGTTAGGGGATTGTCATTCATAACCTACTCTGGCGGAAGCAAACTGTCCTGGCCCAGAGATTACCACGGACGGCTCTCACCAACACTCTGAACAAAGGTGGAGACTTTATTAAGAGTCCCTAAAGGCGCGGCCCCGGAGGCCTATGGGAAACGTAGTACCCAAGTTCGATGGACCACCCCTCAGAGGACCCTGGGAACGGCGCGCGGCCCTTGCGTCTGCGCATGTGCAGTGTTGCAAGCGCGCCGGAGGCTGCCCTTCCCCCAACTACAGCCTTGAGTGGACGACGGGACCCCTGTCTCCTCGCGTCTTTGCTACCCTGCGCGGTAACCCGGCTGGCACTGAGCCGCGAGTGGAGGCTGTGCCCCCCAGGTACGCGGGGGACTGCCTGGCAGCTCTGCGGGGCCTGGGGGCCGAGGAGATGGGGTAGGGGATTGGCTCGTGCCCGCGCGGGGTGGGAGCCCAAACTTCGGCGATTCACGGGCGGCAGTGACCCTGGGGCCGGTGTACAGAACTGCCCGGCGCTCTTCTCCGAGTCGGACGGCAGGGGCGGCGTGGCAGGGCCCTTGGGGGCGGGGACGGCGGAGGGGGACGACGGCTACGAGGACTCGCCCTCCTCCCTTTGTCAGGGGAAGCGGCTCCGGGAGGCAGCGAGGGTCCCCAACCGCGCGGGAGGGAGTCCGGAAGCTCTGCGGGCGCGCTCAGGACCAGGCCCGCCGGGGCGGGGCGGACACCTGTCAGATCCTCCGAGACGCGTGGGGCGCCCCTGGGCCTGGGGGGTGGAGGCTGGAAAGTCCAGCATGTTCCCTGGTGCACACCTAGTGCCCAGTCTCTTTGCAAGTCTTTATAGTTAAGTATCTTAGCCAATCTTCACATCTACCCTGTGAGACTCGGTTTTATCATCCCCTTTTCAGCAGAAAAAGCGGAGGTTCAGAAAAGTAAAATGATTTACCCAAGGTCACATATCCAGCTGGTGCTTTATGTTATGTGAGTGGCAAACGTTTTATTTGTCTTTTGATAGGTCTGGACATCATTCATAGGAAGCAGGGGCTGAGGTAAATAGTATTTATGTCTCAAATGGGTATGCCTCCTCTTCTTCTAGGACATTAATGTCGAGGATCAAATCATTCTAGTCAGGACTTTTGTTGTTGCTATGGTTTATTTTCACTGTGCAACTGATTTCAAATTCCTCTAGCATTACCGTGTACTTAAAGTGAGTGCTGGCTTGTCAGAAGTTTTCCCCCACCACACACACACTATTTCTCTTCTAAGGAGCCCTGGTGGTTCAATGGTTAAGCGCTCGGCTACTAACTGAAAGATTGGTGGTTTGAACCCACCCAGCAGCTCCTTAGGAAAAAGACCTGGCAATCTGCTCCGGTAAAGATTACAGCCTAGAAAACCCTATGAGGCAGTTATACTCTGTCACATGGGGTCTCTCTGAGTTGAAACTCAACTCGGTGGCACTCAACATTTCCCTTCTATCCTCAGCTTTAGGCCTTCCCAGTGTACCTGTGCCTCAGAGATGTTCTTTCTTCATCCTCTTGCCCCTCTCCAAGCAGTAGACACCTGTTGTTTGTTACGCACTGCTTGCTAGCCTGGTGAAGGAGAGGAAGGGAATAAACTCTGTTATTCTTGTCCACCATCACTCTTAGGTGAGGCTCCTTATCCCTGGGATCAGGGATGGGGTTTTCTCAGTCATCATGTCCCTCCCCCAGTGGTAGGAGACCTCTGACTGGACAGAATGGTTTCCTGCTCCTCCCCTGGGGTAACCCAAAACACCAAACCCACTGCCATTGAATCCATTCTGACTCTGACTCATAGCAACCCTGTAGGAGAGAGTAGAACTGCCTCGTAGAGTTTCCAAGGCTGTAATCTTTATGGAAGCAGACTGCCGTGTCTTTCTGCCATGGAGCTACTGGTGGGTCCCAGTGGCTGACCTTTTGGTTGGCAGCCGAGCGCTTCACCACTGCGCCACGAGGGCTTCTTCCCCCGGGGATAGAAGTTTTTGTTTTTTTCTTATTTATCATTATATGGTATTCTTAGCAATGTCTTCAGTCTGAAAATCTGTCTTCTGCTTGGTTAGTTTAGACTACTTACATTTATGATTTCTGATATTTGGGTGCATTTCTACTGTCTAATTTGGCACTTTACTATTTACTTTGCTTTTCCTTCTTTTCTCCTTTTCTTTTTAACTGTTAGTTTTATTTATCTTTCCTCTTTTTCTCCTTCTAGAAAGTATTCACTTTTATTCTTCTAATAGTTATTAACATACGTCCAATAACCAGTTGCCATTGGGGTGATTCCAACTCACAGTGACCTTATGTGTTTCAGAGTAGATCTACACTCCATAGGGTTTTCAATGGCTGTGATCTTTCTGAAGTAGATCTCCAGATCTTTCTTCTGAGGCACCTCTGGGTGGATTCAAACCACCAACCTTTTGGTTAGTAGCTGAGTGCTTCACCATTTGTGCCACATGACTTAAATTAATATCTCCAGTTCAAGGAGCCCACAATGATTTAACTGTAACCTTCTCCCTCAAGTCATGTTTTGCTTTCCAATTCTTTTAGTTCCACTTTGCTTTTTATAACCTTTAAATTAATTGTTGTTATTATTTTTATGTTTTGTTTTTGTTTTGCTTTACCTTCTTGTTAACCACCGTCTTAGAAATTCTAAGTTGCTTATCAGACTCCTCATGGCCCTATCAGAGTCTCAGGTCCACAGGTGGATGCTGCCACATTGTGATTCTTTCTGTCCCTTCTGAAGAGGCAAAGGGACTATTCCATGAGGTGGTATTTTCCCAGGTGGTTTGTAGGGATTTCTAAACAGGCAATCCTAGGCAAAGGAGCTCTGGTGGCACAGAGGTTAAGTGCTTGGCTGCTAACTGAAAGGTCAGTGGTTCGAACCCACCAGCTGTTCTGTACAGCCCCTTTCCCCCAACCCCAGAAACAATCCTGCTACCAGGGAGCCCCCAAGGCCCTGGGAAAGGTCCGGGAGTTCCAGGCCTACCCACAGGGAACCAAAGGCCGCTGTCCCACAGGTGGGTGTTGAGAGCTTTGCGGGTGACGCCAGGCTCCACCACCACTGAGAAGTCTTCGGGATTCAGCTCCACGATCCGGTCCATGTGAGTCAGGTTAATGCAGACACCGCCCCGTTGGAAGAGAAGGTAACTGAGGGCAGGACCTAGTCAACCGTCTCCAGGTCTGCTTCCATAAAGATTACAGCCTTGGAAACCCTGTGGGGCAGTTTTGCTCTGTCCTCTAGGGTCACTATGAGTCAAAATCAACTTGACGGCAATGGTTTGGGTTTTATTTGTTGTTGTTGTTAATTCTAGGCATTCTGAGGCAGATCAGATCTTTTTTTTTTTTTTTTTTAATTGTACTTCAGGTGAAGGCTTACAGAACAAATAGTTTCTCATGAAACAGAAGTACACATGTTGTTTTATGACATTGGTTAACAACCCCACAACATATTAACTTCTCAACCTTTTTTTTTGGTGAAAATACACATAGCCAAAGATACACCATTTCAAAAATTTCTACATGCACAGTTCAGTGACATTGACTATGCTCTCTAATTGTGCTGTTACTCTCACTTAAGATGAAGGCTTACAGGACAAAATAGTTTCTCATTTAACAGTTACTACAAATGTTGCCCTATGACAATGGTTAACAATCTCACAACACATCAACAATACCCTTACTCAACCTTGGGTTCCCTATCACCAGCTTCCTTGTCCCCTTCTGCCTTCTGGCCCTTGTCACTGGACTCCTGTACCTCGTTAGTCTCATTTGGTTTTACGGGGCTGTCCACTCCCAGGCTGAACAGTGAACCTCAGAGGTAACTTCACCACTGAGCTAAAAGGGTGTCTGGGGGCCATACTCTCGAGGTTTCTCCAGTCTCCTTTAGGCCAGTAAATCTGGTCTTTTTTTTTGTGGGTTAGAATTATGCTCTACATCCTTCTCCAGATCAGATGTTTAATAACAGTGCCTTACTTTTTTCTCTGTTCCAGTTCTGCCTTCATCGTTCTCTGCATTTACCCAAAAGCTGTAGAAAATGAACAAATCCCAGGTGAGTTGTTTTTTTATTCCCCATTTTGGCTTTCAGTGCATTTGAGGAAATTTTTAAGGATCCAGATAATGAAATAGAACAGCATAAATGAGTAAAACTCAAGGAAAACATTGGGAAGTACCAGTAGCAAAAAAGCCAACCATGTTAATTATGTGCCTTATATGGATTATGAATACCAATTACTTGGTTCTTTAGCATTAAGTATGAATAAATTTTATGGGCCATCATATTACAAGTATATTAGACCTTTTTAGCTTGTCCCATGTGTCTCTTAGCCTTTCTGTCTTTTTGTCTTTCTGTACATGTCTGAATATTTCTTACTGACCTATGTTCTACTTCACTATTCATCTCTTCAGCTGTGTCTAATCTGCTAATAAACCCATCCATATATTTAAAAAATATCTTTTCTTTCATTTGTATGGTTTGGATGTAGTGGGAAGATTTTTAATTGTGTCCAATATTTTGGTTTAAAACTGGAAGTCCATCTTCTGTCTTTAAATATTCAAAGCTTTAATCAGCTCTTAAAATTGCCTAATTTGATAACATGAAAATAATGCCTAACTTGTTAGTACTCCTTTTGTGATTATACTTTAATCTATGTGAGCTTTGTTAGTGCACTAGTAACATCTTATTACAAGTGTACGTTATGTGCTTGTCTCGCTATACACATCTTGAGAGCAGAAACAGTGGTTTATTAATCTTAGGTCCCCATCAGATAAGACAACTCCAGCGATATAGAAGAATCTGAGTAAATGTTTTAACTACTTCTGAAAGTGGATTTTGGAGACATGACAGGACATAATAAACAAAATGTAGAGTTGGCGTCTTATGTAAATTTTTGTGGTAAATGACTCTTACAACAACATTGTAAGAATATGTTTCCATACATACTTTCCACATCACCAAATGCTGATCATTTCAGAATAGCAATATACCATTTCAGGGATCGGTTTCATTCACGGATGTGACTGTAGACTTTACCCAGGAGGAATGGGAGCAACTGGACCCCTCACAGAGGATCCTGTACATGGATGTGATGCTGGAGAATTATAGCAACTTACTTTCAGTGGGTAAGGATGGCTTTCAGGTATAGCGCAATGTTTCCCTAATAGCATTCATGTCCTTTCTCAGTGACCAAATATTACAGGCTCTTGAATTACTAAATGGTTTTGGCCTTGAGCTTCAGGTGTTAAAGCTAAGAGATAGTGCTACCCCTGAATTTCTGTTTCTTTATTTTCAGGGTCTCTGAAGTCCAAGCAGTTAGGAGTTAAGCCTCTGGCAAGTTCTCTGGGCTTCAAACCAGTTCCTTTGAATCCCTGCTGAGAATTTGCGTTTCTAACAAGTTCCCAGACAGTGCTAATGCTGCTGGCTAGGGTCCAGTTCTGAGAACCACTAGTAGAGCAGTGGTTCTCAAAACATATTATATGTGAGAATCACCTGGGAATCTTGTTAAAATGTAGATTCTGATTCAGTGTCTCTGGGGTGGAAATGCAAATTCTCAGCAGGGGTTCAAACTGGAAGGAACCAGTTCGAAGCCGTGCAAGTTCTCTTTTAAAGAGGTGTAATTTTAAAGTTGAAGCAGTGAGAAGAACTGTGTATAGCAGAGGTAGAATCACGAATCCAGAGATTTCCAGGGAAGAGATTGAAGGTGGGAAGGAGAATCAGATAGAGAGAAGCCAGTGGAAATAATATCCCAGGGATTTTGAATGGCTTGGTACCTTTGAAATATTTTTCAGGAATCTTTTTCAAATTTCTAAACCTTTAGGGATGGCTAAGGGCAATGACCTTTATTCCTCAGATTTATGAATCACATGTCACTCTCTCCCTGCTTAACTTCTGTAGTTGGGTCCTAAATCTGATACTTGGCTAATATGTCTTAAACCTTTGTGTTGTGATTAGCTGCTCTTTGTTTAGTATTCTCAGTTTGGTAGAATGGTAACTTTTATATTTTACCTCATGGTAATTGGTGTAGTGGCCTCAAGGAAGATACAGCTTTTTCAGTACAAGAGTGACATTGTTGTCCGGGACACAGATGGCAGCAGGAATAGTCAGGAATAGCCAGTAATACATATAATGAAAACAAAGGCTATTAAAGGCCTAGGTCAAGGCTGAGTAATTTGATCCTTAAGACCCCTTCAAATAAAACCAGATATAAAAGCAGAGGCAGAACTGGTCTGGGGACAAGTTTAAACCTATTAAAAGAAGAAAGATAGGATGTGGTGGTGAAAACACATTCACTGTCTGACAATTTCAATAGAGAAAAGCAATAAACCAGCAGCAGCAGTGGGTGGTCCTGTTGCACGCATGGCTTACCACTGGATTTATTTAGTATTCCATACAGAATATGAGAGTTCCTGGATCTTGCCATCCATTTGCAAAAGGGTCTGTCTTTAGAGACCTTTGATAGGATTGTCTGCAAACCTGTGAGAAATGCTGCTTTTAAAGGAAGTTACATTGGTGTAAGTGAACAGAATAGAAAGATGGGGAAAGAACCTAGAAGCATGGAGGCTGCTGTAATGTAGGGTCAGGTGTTGGTTGCTAAACTCAGATCTGCACAGGTGTCCATTAACATCTTTGTCTCCTTATTTTATTGGTCCCTTTGCTCACTGTGAGTTGTCTTTGAAGACAAATGACTCTCCTTCATCCCTGCAGTTCCCAGCTTACATATCATTTGTGCCCTGTTGCTGCCTTTTGTTTTCATTTCACCTTCTCACCTGCTTTTTAAGTTTGTTTTGTCATTTGGCGATGGTACTTGTGTCCATTGTCAGTTTTCACTTCTTTGCCACAGAATTTTATCTTTTTCTTTCAAAGCTTGAGAGACAAGGAGAACTTGCATTGGGGATTTTTTAATGCTGGGAGACTGGGTCCTAAACTAGAGAGTCAGCCCTGTAGTAGAACACTCATGGAGACTCCCCATTCCGTTTCAGAGTGAGAAAGGACTGACAAAGTGTATTTCATTGTGCTCTTTCCTAGAAGTGTGGAAGGCTGATGACCAAATGGAGAGGGACCACAGAAACCCAGATGAGCAGGCGAGGCAATTTCTAATCCTCCAGAGCCAAACTCCGGTGGAGGAAAGAGGTAATCTCTTTGAAAAAACATTTAATGTAAGCACAGACTTTGTTGCTTTAAGACAAGTACCCTATAAATACGATTTATATGAAAAAACATTGAAATGTAATGCAAACATACTTAATAGCAATGGAAGCTGTGCAAGAAAGAAAGCTGAGGCGTGCAGTGGGTTTGGAAAAGCACTCCTCTATCTGAAGCAGGAGAAAACCCACCCTGGCCTGGAATACTCCGAGTATAATAAAAATGGGAAAGCCCTCGGCGACAAGGAAGCTATTTTTAAGCATCAGAAAATTAAAAATTTGGTTCAACCTTTTATTTGTAATTACTGTGACAAGACTTTCTCCTTTAAATCACTCCTCATTAGTCATAAGAGAATACATACTGGAGAAAAACCCTATGAGTGTAATGTGTGTAAGAAAACCTTCTCCCACAAGGCAAACCTCATTAAACATCAGAGAATCCATACTGGGGAGAAACCCTTTGAATGTCCTGAATGTGGAAAAGCTTTCACCCACCAGTCAAACCTTATTGTGCACCAGCGGGCGCATATGGAGAAGAAACCCTATGAGTGCAGTGACTGTGGCAAGACGTTCGCCCAGAAGTTTGAGCTCACCACTCATCAGAGAATTCATACTGGAGAGCGGCCCTATGAGTGTAACGAATGTGCAAAAACCTTCTTCAAGAAGTCAAACCTTATTATACATCAGAAAATTCACACGGGGGAGAAACGCTATGAGTGCAGTGAATGTGGGAAATCCTTCATCCAGAACTCACAGCTCATTATACACATGAGAACTCATACAGGAGAGAAGCCCTATGAATGTACTGAATGTGGCAAAACTTTCAGCCAGAGGTCAACCCTTAGGTTACATTTGCGAATTCATACAGGGGAGAAACCATATGAGTGTTCTGAATGTGGGAAGGCCTTCAGCAGGAAGTCCCGTCTCAGTGTCCATCAGAGAGTTCATATAGGGGACAAACCCTGAGACTGCAACCAGGCTGAACTGTGGAGAACCCTTCCACAACAGCGCCTCCAGTGTTGGAGAAACCTCATGAAGGTACTGAAGGAACATGGGAATTCATGCTGAGATACAGTCTGTGAACTCAGAAATGTGTGAAAAAAATAGGATCCCGTAAGACCAATGTTACACTGGAAGTTAGATATTATACCCAGCTAAAGAGTACATATCAGATTATGTCCAATTGTATATAGACATACTCAGCTGTGGTACAGTGAGCTCTTTAAAAGCTTGAATGAATTGAATATTCCAGGTAGCAGCATAAAGGATGTACAGACAGTACCCAAGTATGTAGTGGTTATGTGTGAGATGCCACAGAACACAAATTGTATGTCTTAGAGTTGTACATGTGAATTTAACATAGTCACAGGGAGTTTGAAATTCTTGTCCTATGGGAGCAGCTGGTAGATTCAAACTGCCAGCCTTCTGGTTAGCAACCGAGCTCTCAACCACTGTTCCACTAGGGCTCCATGTGATAATTAGGATACATCAAACAAGGTTTTTCTTACTAAACATCACATGTGTTTTTCAGTACCTTTACAACCGAGGATGCATTCCGGATGAAATATGTGACAAGTTTTACAGTAGCACATAGCATATCTTTTCTCCTGCTGCTTGCTCACAAACATGAGTTGGTGTGACCATTGTAACTGAGCTGCCTCTTCAATAGACAAAAGACAATGTTGTTGTAGTTTTAACCTGCTTCTGGGTTTGCTGAAGATTTTCTAGAAGAATTATTTACATAAATATGCAAGTATGAGACAAGTAAGAGGAGATCTAGAGCATAAAAGGAAACAGATGTGGGCTATATTCATTACTCGGTAGGCACCACAGGATAGAAACGTGCTGTGTAAAGAGGACGTCCCACTCTAGCAGGCTCTTGCTATTTTTCAGCGGGGTATTTGCATACAAACACGAGTGTTACCAAACTGTTGTGTACCCAGAAACCACCTGTATTTTTGTGTGTTGGCTTGTTTCTCTTAATACTTTATGAATTGTCTTGCAAAAATTTTAGGATGCTTATATAGCTCACAAATGTTAGCTACATTTCAGAGACTTGAGAAAGAATAATTTATTTTGAGTAACTGTCAAGAGATACCTGTTTTGTTGCTTTTTTATATTCCCACTTTAGAAATGAAGTTGTTCAGTATTCTGTTGTTTAAAAGAGGCATTTCTACTTCCTTGAGTTTCAGTATAATCAACCTAAAACATTTCCCTTTGCAACCTGACTTAGTGTAAGTTGTAACTTCCCTTTAAAAGTTTACAAAGCAAATGCTTTATAAGTTAAATTTTTTTCCAGTGGTCTCTCCATATAGTATTTGATGATTAAAGTAAAAAAAAAAAAAAAAAAAAAAATTTGTGTAACTCAAAGATACACCATTTTAGGTTTGATTGCAATTCACAAGTCCAGTCTTTCCCTATCAATCACAAATCATGCATTAGAATTAAAAATGGCGGCCATAATTGTTCTTTCTTTTTATTATTTTTGAAGGTCATTGATGTGGTTTGACTGTATATGAATGTGAGTGACTTTCTGAGAGCATCCAGAGCTTAATAAGTTTTTGTCTTTCTAAGTTGTCATCTTAACTACTAAAGGCAAGGAAGCAAGGCAAAAGGTTAATTTCATACACTGCTCTTGGAAATGTAGCTTGTGACAGCCTCCTTGGAAAACATTGTAGCTTTGTCTTTTAACATTGAGAACATACATACTCTTCAACCCAGGAGTCTCACTCCAGGGAATCTATCCCTAAGGAAAAAAGAAAGTGCCAGTTCCTAAGATTATATGTTTATCAGTGTATGTTGCTTGGAAAAAAGCAATGGCCTACACTAAGTGAGGCAGAAATTCCAGAATGGCTGTGGCGGATGGTGGGAGAGGGATTAAAAGGCTCACGGAGGTGGGCAAGCTAGAGTGGGTACACTATTGGGCAGAACACCCAGTGGGTGACTGTCCTAACAGAAGGCCCAGAAAATACACTCATCTCCAAAGCCATAAGGAATGTGCTGGTGAGTGGGCATCAGCATTGCTGCGAAGTTCAGGCCAGGGTGGATGGTAGGAGATGCCACCACAGCACTGGACTACTGATGGCAATGAGGGTGCCTGAGGGCCCCCTCCCACCCCAGCAGACATTGGGCCAGGTGGCGGTGTTTACCCATCAGCAGCCAGGTGGATGCAATTACCCTAACAAGTGGCAAGGCTGGATGGCAGCCAGGGTCCTGCCCTCAGAGTCTTGGAGACAGTTCATAGAACCCAGTGTGTCTGGGGCAGAAGAGATGTACTGCTAACAAGGATACTGCCCAGTCTGTACACTTGAAAGAAATCAAGGATGGATGCTCAGCAGGCTAATTTTAAAAAATCATGATCCCTTACCAGTTACCAGGTCTGAGCCAGTGTTTGCACCTGGAACTCACTGACTGAAGGAAAGGCCAGTGTTCAAAATTATTTCCTCAGTCCTTAACTAAAGGGAACAATCGCCATTAACTTTGATGACAGTGTACTGGGGAAAAGGGACCCAAACATTTCAAAGACTGATTTCTCATTAATAATTTCTAAATATTGATTACATGTTGAAATGACAATATTTTGGATATATTGGGTTAAATAAAATATATTATTAAATTTAGTCCATCTGTTTCTTTTTACTTTAGTAAGGCTACTAGATAATTTAAAATAACATATTTGGCTCACATTGTATTTCTTTTGAACACCACTGGGTTAAAAAAAAACAAAAACCACAAACCCATTGCCATTGCGTTGATTCTGACGACTCACAGCAACTCTATAGGACAGAGTAGAACTGCCCTATAGGGTTTCCAAGGCTGTAAATCTTTACCGAAGCAGACTATGACATCTTCTTTAGTGGAACGGCTGGTGGGTTCCAACTGCTGACCTTTTGGATAGCACCCAGGCACTTAACCATTGCACCACCACCTTGCAATGTTCCTGCTGGCCACCAGGTGGCAACCTTATCCTGGAGCTGCCACTCTTCAGCTGCCAAGGAGGCCTGTTAGTGGGTGGTTGGCAGAGGAGGCTGGTCTTACTGGCAGTAAGGTTTGTGCTGGTTACTCTGTTTTTATATTAATCACATCTCATATTCACTTGTATACAAGTGGTTCTTAGTGTAATAGTAAAATATATGTTCTTTGCTCTCTGAGTTTAAGAGCAGTTATCCTTAAAAGACTGGACTTTTTGTAATATTTTAAATAATTTACTTCAAGTCCAACTCCTCTGCCCAACCCTTCTCTTTTCTTTTCTCCTTTCCACATGTTCACTCTCCACATCAAGTTCATCTCTTTGGACTCTGTTCATGTCCTTAGTAATTAAAATACTAAATTGCCTATATCACCTTAATTTCAACATACTATGAACCACCATCAGAACACCTCATATTCCACGAAGCAAAGATGAGGGAAAATGCTGAAAGAAATGCAGAAAGGAGCCCAGTTCCATTCCTGCCAAGAGGCCAGGTAAGTGTGGACTGCTGGCTGCCTCCCCCAAGACCAACCTTGGATGAACTTCACAGGGAAACATGGAGCTATGGAGAGAACTGGGAGAAGAAGGGGGGCTTGGGGATGTCATCATCTCTGTGGCCAAGGACAGAGGTTGTTGGCTTGGCTGTGGGAGGGTAGCTGTGGCCTGGAAATAGAGCAGTAGCATCACCCCTGGTGAGTGACCAGAAGCCCACTTCCCAAGAGCCTCCAGAGAGATACGCAGTCACTGCTTCTGTACAGATGCTTTTACTGGGGACTCTGGCCGGGGGGGCGGGTCGCAGGACACATAAACTCAGTTGGCATCCAGGGTCTTCTGAACCCAGGCCACAAGCTCAGTGACACGGGCATACACGGCAGGTGTGGAGGTGGAGCAGGTGCTGCTGCCCCAGGACACGATGCCCACCAGGGTCCAGGCTCCATTCTTCTGGCATACCAGGGGGCCACCAGAGTCGCCCTGCCGGGGGAGGAAGGACTTGTTGCCAGGTGTGGAAGGGGGTGCTGGGGCCCTAGTGTGCCCTGACCTGGCAGAATCTGGGGGGAGGGTCTGGGGGTACAGAGAAATGACAAGTGTGGGCACAGAGAGGCTCACACTGTGTGGCTGTGCACAAGTCACTTGGATCTGGGTTCAGTCCCAGCTCTGCATCTACTCCTGGAGGGACCTGGGGTGGGGCTGACCCCTCAGCCTGGTCAGTGTGTAAAATGGGCTGAAGACCCCAGCTCATGGGACTGGTGTGCAGATGAAATGTCCAAGGGAGCCCTCCCTCAGTCTGGGGCATCTATTACCATTAGTTCTGGCTTCTGCTGGGGCCTGGGGCAGAAAGGAGTGGGGAGCCCTGGCCTCCAGGGAAGGGGCTCTGTGCCCCCCTGACCGACCAGGGACTGGGGCAGTGAGGTGGGGCAGGGTGGCTGGAGGAGGCGGTACCATGCAGGAGGAGACGCCGCTGGCCCCGGCGCAGACCATCACGTCGGTGATCTTGCTGCCCCAGTACTTCTTGCAGTCGGTGTTGGACAGGAGGGGCAGGGTTGCCTGCTGCAGTTTCTCAGGGATCTTGATGGCTATAGGGACAGGGGATGGGGCCAGGGCCCGTCACCCTGCCCAGCCCGCCCCAGTGGAGGAGAACCAGGGCCCCTGGAGACGCCCGCCCTCTCCCAGCATGGTTTTCCTCAAGAACGTCCTGTTCCTTTCGATTCCTTTCAGATTCCACACCACCCAGTGGATGACTTCGCTCAAGCAAAGTTGTTCAACACCAGGAGCTCCTGCCCTGGAAAGGCCACGGCACACTCACCACTGTACTTGGTTTTGCCCCAGCCCGTGGTGACGCAGAGGGAGCCAGCAGGGAAGTCGTCCTCAGCGTTGGGCAGGCAGACTTCGGACACGGTTAGGGAGAAGCGGGCGGGCCTGGCCAGCTTCAGCAGGGTGATGTCGTTGCGGATGGTGAGCATGCTGAACTTGGGGTTCTTGAAGACCTGCGGGTGAGGGTCAGAACAACTGGCTGAGGGCCCAGCATGAGTCAGGGATCTGCAGGTTTTGAGTAGACAAACTTTCTGGTGGTCCTTTCAGGGGAAACCTAAGGCTGGCCTCACCCCCTCAGCTCCTGTCCCTCAAGCCTCCCAGGGTTCTTCTCCCCCTCCTGCACCCCCAGCTTCTCAGCTGAACCCCCTTCCCCAGCCGTCCAGCACGTCCTGGGTGTACCTTAGCAATATTCAGGACCTGGATGTTCTCGGCGTCTGAACCCTGGTCATACTCGCCGGCCACGACAAGGTGGGAGGTGCTAGACAGAGCATGTGGGGGTTGAGGACCAGGAATGCGCCCTGCTCCCCCACCTCCAACAAGCTGCAAACAGAACCTGAGCCCACCCAGGTCTCACCTGACCCCACAGTGGGCAGCAGTGACCACCCAGTTCTCATTGATGAGGGAGCCCCCGCAGAAGTGGGAGCCGGTGCTGTCCTGGGGAGGGAGGTGGGGAAGGAAGGTCAGCCACATCCTCCCTGGGCAGCACGCCCCCAGCCCAGCCAATACCACAGGGTGCCCCTACACATACTCAGAATCCCCCCTCACCTGCAGGGACACCTGCCAGGGCCAGGAGCCAGGGATTGCATCCTCACCATTGACAATCCTGGACAGGCCACTCAGTACAGGTTGGATGGCAGGGACTCCACAGCCTGGGAATGGGGCAAGAGGAAGGGCTGAGCCCAGGAGCCAGTGGGCCTCTCAGTTGCAGAACTCCGGATCCCTAGGTCAGTGGCCCATGCCACAGGACCCCATTGCATAGCTCCCACCTCCTCCAGGCTCAAGGACCCCCCAGACACAGCTCATTGACCACAAGCATCCTTCCAGGGCTGCAGAGGCCCAGGGCCCACCCTGACCTGGGGCTGCCTGCCTGAAGGAGCAGAAAACAGCAGGGAAGCTAAGATTGCCAAGCTCAGTTCCTAGGCCTGTCCCTTCCTGTGAGAACTCAGAGGAGTAGCTGCATCTCCCCGATCCTCAGTTTCCTCAGCTGTAAAGTGGGGAGCAGAACAATGCCAACTTCACAGGTCAGAGCTCCTCCATTAGATTGAAACTCCCAAGTACTGGCAAGTTGAGAACAATCTGGAACTCCTACACATGGCTTATATGTGGCTGATGGGCATGTAAAATGGTGCCATAGTCTATTTCTGTGATAATTCACAATTTAAGCAACTATTCATTGTATAAAGTTTTAATTTCTCAATTATTTAATAAAACAGGACTTTATTTCATATCATAAAACGGCACTGAGGAAACAAGACAAATTGCTTTAATTTTCTCAAACACTGAGAAGAGAACAGGTGTGCTCAATATGTCTGTGACTTCTCAGCACCTGTACACGGGTTCTGTGATTTGGCAATAACAAGGAAAGTTGAACAGGTGCAGCCACTACAACCAACCACGCCACTTGTAGAGTCATCACGCCTTGCTACAAGCCTCGTGCCTCCTACTCCTGCCCACGAGGACACTGTTTTAATCACACACACACATTTATTTTTTGTAATAGCAAAAAAAAAAAAACCAGAAATAAACAGTGGTATAGTCACCTGACAGAGTACTTTACAGTGATAAAAACGAATGAGCTGGACCCACATATCGACATGATAAATCAAAAACTTGAGTGGGAAAAAGCACACTGTAAAACACATAGAATACCATTTACATAAATTTTTTAAATATCAAAAATTGTGTGCATTGTTTGTGAATTTATAAATATGTACTAAATTTTATTTTAAAAACTTGCATAGAAACAATGCCCAGCCAAGTTCAGAATAGGGTTAACCTTTCAAGGAGAGGAGGAGGGAGGACAGCTTCAGCTGAATCTGTTTTATTGTTTAAAAAGAAATACCTGAAACACATCAGCAAAAAGTTAGCATTGCTAAATTCTGGTGGTAAGTACCCAGATATTACAGTATTTTCTGTATTTTTTACTAGTTCATAATTAAGTAGAGAAAGAAGTATGCTTATCAGTAATAGCAAGTGTCCAGCACAACGAATACATAAAAGCCTGGGGAGGTCTGCGGTCACCCCTCACCCAGCCCACAGCACTCACCGCCTGAGCGCCTCTGGAGCCGGAAGACCCAAGGGGCCCAGACTTGTCTTCTCTACTCCCCAGCACAGGGTGTGAGGGCTCCGAAGCCCCAAAAGGACCCCACTCCTCTCTGTGGCTTCAAATTGCCTTGCTAGGGAGTGACCCAAGGGTGCAGAGAAGGGGAGTCCACAGGCCCTCCTGGCCAGGCCCCTCCGGCCCCTCTGATGGGGCCTGGCTTCAGGCCCACTGAGGGCTGAGGCCCCTGCTCCCCAGCCTCCTCCCCAGCCGGCAGGCACTCACCAAAGGTGGCCCCCACGAGGGCGAAGCAGGAGAGGAGCCAGAGAAAGGCCATGGTGCTGCAGTCAGGAGATGCGGAGCCTGCCTGCTGTGGGGCCCCTTTTTCATCCCCTCCAGTCTCCCAAGCCCCGCCCAGCCCTTCTGGCCCTGCCCAGCCAGGGGGGCCTGAGATTCACCCTCCCTGATATCCAGGGACCTTGGGCGATAAGCAGGGACCAAGTCCCTCTCACAGCCAGGCCTGGCTTTCAGCCTGGGACACCCCAGCCCCTGGGAAACAGGTAGCTGCCCTGGCCCAACAGCGCCGTGAACCTTGGCACCACCGGGCATCCCCAGGGTGCAGGCAAGGCCAGCGGCCAGGCTGGGAGCTCAGCTCTCTGCAGTCTCTGCCAGGAGGCAGGGCAGGGACTCTCCCGTTGCCAGCGGCACAGGGAGGGGTCCTGGCTCCTCAATTAAAGCAACCCCACCCCAGGTTTAAAGAATTCAGCTAGTCGTTTCTGGAAGGAGCTTGCAATGTCTCATAGTCCTAGGGCCCCCAGTACCATGAACATTGGCTGCAGGTTCTCCGCAAGGAGTGTTTTCAGTGTTCAGTATTCATCTACAGGAAAAGTATGTGTTTTCTGTAGTGCCTAGGGGGGTCACTCATAATCCAGCCCAGACAAGCAGGTTCAGAGCCTGCGTCTGAGTTGTGTCCACAACCCCGTAACTGTTCAGGAATTGCCCAAACACGGGCTGTTAACAGGTAATAGTTGACAAACCCACCCACGTCTGCCATGAGCTCAAGTTGAATTCTTTTCTGTGACAATTCACAATTTAAATTGAATTCATTGTAGAAAGTTTTATTTTCTTAAAAGATGAAACTTTGATTCCACACTATAAAAGGACACACTGAAGAAACAAACTACTTGGTTGTCACAGAACAATGAGAAAAGGATAGGTGTAGGAAATTCGTCAGTGATGCACTTGCATAGGTGGGAACCAAGGACTTCTCAGCGATCTATGCACAGGCTTTTATGCTCGCTCACTCACTCCTCTGGGCCAGGCACTGTTGTAGGCACTCATGAACAGAGCTGACCCTGTGGGGCTGAGATTTGAGTGAGAGATACAATGAACAAATAATATAATTTTGTACAGTATAATTAATATGTAATAAATACAATAAACTGGGATAACGAATGGGGAGCAATCGGGATGGCCTGCTGTTCTGGATCTGGACACGGCTGTCATCGAAGGCCCCTGATAAGATAGTTTGAAAAGAAAAACATGGTGGGGGAACTGAGTCTTCATCTAAGGCCTTTAGGGCCATGGTCACTGTGGGAGAAGGGAGTCAGGGTAAGCAGTACAATGTAACTGGTCTTGTTTAATACCTTTGATTTGAACTTGACTGGTTTTGAAGTTTTGTGTGTCTTTAATTTGTAAATTTAGATTTTGTTTTAGAGTTGTATGTTCTCAGCAGAGGAGATAATAAAAAACTTCAGCTACTGGTTGAGCAGGGGCTTGACCCTTGGGAACAGTGGCTATGCCCTGGTTTGGGCAGAGTCCTGGAGACCTGGGACCCTGTTCTCTGGGGAGGTCCGAAGTCCTGGAGGAAGGGTGACAGAGAGAGCTGGGACAGTGGCTATTTACCAACTGGTATGGAAGCTTCTTGATATTTTAACAGCCTCTGTGGCTACCCAGGGGTGTCCCACAGCCCTAGCTATGACCATAAGGAATTCATATTTAAGTTTCAGGTCAAGGTAATTTGTTGAAATATTGACATTTGCCGGTTGGGCTTATTTTATTTTTGGTGGTGGTGATGGTTTTTTCCTTTATCCACTCCAAACAAAAATAGCCAAGCCATTTGTATTTTCCTCATCTCAGGGATTTTTCCCGATGAAAAAGCAGAAGCAGCCTGAAGTCTTCAGGTCTGTTGTGAAAGCTAAACTCATGGCAGACTAGAGTACAGGGAGGAGTGTGGAGAGAGGGGAGGGAGAGTTTCCTGTCTACAAAGAGCTGAGAGCTGGAAAGCGTAAGGGAGACTGAATAACGTTTGTGTACATTTGCCCATGTGCTTTTTACTTCGAGTAATTCCTTTTGGCCCCCAGCTATCCCCTATTCAAACTTGACTATGAGGTGAGAGTCTTTAGGAGCAGGATGATAATTTTGTTACCAATAGTGACAGCCATTGCCACTTCCCACAGCCATCTCCCCTTTCTTAACCATAGGATCTCGTGGGGGTTCCCCTGTCCCCAGCCCCCAGAGGGAGAACTCTGATGAATCCAAGCCAGTGGTGGCAAAGAGAGGTGAGGAGAGCCCACTCCTAACCTCTCTGCACTTTTAACACAGTCTTGTGAGGATGTGGTGCTTGGTGCTTTGGCAGCTATCTTGAGAGCACAAGGAAGGCAAGAGAAAGAGATCCTAACCTGGAACTACATCACTGAGCTCCTGAGCAGACACCCACAATGGCTTACCTCTAAATCTCTGGTGGGTGAGAAAAACAAATCCCTATTGTTTAGCCATATCAGCCATGTATTTTATTATAAAAAACCATCTTAAATGATAGAAAATAACCATGATTCTCGGGGAACATCTAGCTCAACTGGCATAACACAGTTTATAAAGACAATGTTCTACATTCTACCTTGGTGAGTAGCGTCTGGGGTCTTAAAAGCCTGCGAGCAGCCATCTAAGATACTCCACTGGTCTCATCCCTTCAGGAGCAAGGGAGAATGAAGAGAACAGGATACAAGGAATAGATTAGTCCGAAGGACTAATGGACCACAGCTACCAAGGCCTCCACCAGACTGAGTCCAGTACAGCTAGATGGTGCCCGGCTACCACCACTGACTGCTCTGACCAGGATCACAACAGAGGGTTCTGGACAGAGCTGGAGAAGGATGTAGAACAAAATTCTAACTCACAAAAAAAAGACCAGATTTACTGGCCTAAAGGAGACTGGAGAAACCCCGAGAGAATGGCCCCCAGCCACCCTTTTAGCTCAGTGGTGAAGTCATTTCCGAGGTTCACAGTTCAGCCGGGGAGTGGACAGCCCCATAAAACCAAATGGGACTAATGAGGCACAGCAGTCCAGGGACAAGGTCCAGAAGGCAGAAGGGGACAGGAAAGTTGGCGATAGGGAACCCAAGGTTGAGTAAGGATAGTGTTGATGTGTTGTGAAGTTGTTAACCATTGTCATAGGGCAACGTGTACTGTTAAATGAGAAACTATTTTGTTCTGTAAGCCTTCATCTAAAGTGAGAATAGCAGCACAATTGGAAGAGCGTAGTCGATGTCACTGAGCTGTGCATGTAGAAATTTTTGAAATGGTGTATCTTTGGCTATGTGTATTTTTGACAACAGCAACAAAATAAATAAAATAAATTATAAAAGAAAAGATTACAGCCAATAAAAAAAAAAAAAAGAAAAGAAAATAACATGATAACTGTGCTGAATGTCTTCCATTTGCCCCTTCAGGTCTTCTCTCCTCCCTTCTTCACCTTGCTGGCCTCCAGGAGACTGACCTCCAGGGATGCATTTGGATTCAGCCAATGGGAGGCATCAACAGGAGGAGGGTCCTGGAGAGAGTGGGAGGAGAGCTAAGTCAGGGTACTTATTCCCCTGGTTCTCTCTCTGAGAGGTTGCTATGGGTTGGAAGCCCTCTCCTTTCTGGGATCTATAACTGCCACCCCCTCCTTGTCCCTTCAGTTTAAGATATGGCAATATCTCCCTATTGTTCCTAGCCCCTGTGTGCCTGCTTCACTGTCCTTTCTTGGCTTCCTGGAGCCCTGCCTACACCTTTGTAAACATTCTCTTTATTAAAACTCTCTCAAATTACCATCTGTGCCATCTGTTTTTGGGCAGGACCATGACTGATACAGTGATTGGTACCAGTACTGCCTCCAGGGCCACTGAAAATGGGATTCTGGAACACCTGGGCAGGGCCAGGCTGAGTGGACCCATGTTGAATGCCCTGCAGTACCCCACCCCCCCATGCCTGCAGCTGGGCAGCACCTGGAACAACCCACACCCAAGCCAAACTCCAGGAGGTAACAGGGCAGGGATGTGGATGGGGTCTCCTTCCCTCAGCAAAGCTCTTCCCCCAAACCCAAGCTGCCCTGGAAAGACCCGCTCCCAGAGTCCATTCCCTGTGCACACTCGGATCGACTCATCTCCCAATTCATTGCCTCTGAGTTACGCTTTCCCAGGCTTGCTCCAGCATTTCCCATTAAACATACTAGATGTCGCATACTTGCAATGAGGGAACAAGCACGGAGGTAAGGTTCTTTTAAGTGACACTCGCCTGGCTGCCTCAACCCACAAGCAAAATGAAAACTTCTCCCAGGGAGTCTGCATGAATAAGTCTAGAGGAAGGGGCAGGGCTCCAAACCAGAAGGTGGGAGATTTGAATAGCAGAAAAGTGGGACCCAAGGACACTGTTGAGTGTCAACTTGACAGCGTAAGCAACTTCCAGTCCTGCAGCTCCCAGCCCAGCTGCCTCCATCCACCTTGACTGGCACCCACCCTGCGGCAGGCAGCCAGAGCCAAGGCCGATTCCTGCCTGAGAGAGCAGCACACAGCCCAGGGGTGGAAGAGGGTGGGTGCGCTAAGGGAAGGGACCGGCGGGGCAAAGGCACAGGGGCAGGAAGTTCAGGGCACATTTGCAGAATGGTGGTGAACTGATTAGTTTTAAATGCAAGGGGGACTGTAGAGAAATGAGGTGGGAAAGGTCATCTGTGCCTTGTCTATGATGGTTTTAATCTTTTTTAAAGGGAGCATTCAAGCATTACTCTTAAATTTTTTAAGACTTAGATAAAGAAGAGAATTTTTTAATGATCAATAACCTGCAACTAAATAACTTGAATTAACTAGATCAGCAAAAAATATATAAATACGTGTGTGTGTGTCTGTAAACACGAGGCAAAATGTTAACAGGTGGCAAATCTAGGTGAAGCTTATGTGGGGGATCACTGGCCTATTTTTGCAACTTTCCTAAAGTTTTGAAACTTTCAAAAATAAGTTGGGAAAAAAAAGAAAAAAAATTAAATGTTAATAGAAATGTCTCTGCCTGAGGAGACCTGTGGAGAAAGAGCAATGATTTGGTTCCTGTAACACTAACTGCTCTAACAAATAGACTTAAACGTGCAGTGTTGCAGGACAGGCAGTGGAAGCAGGAGGGATGCTATGCTCCACACAATCATCCAGGGCCCCAGGATGACAGCAGCTCTGCCTTATGTCTTCCCTGGGCACCAGACCAGCCGGGGAGGGGAAAGAGCATGGGGCACAGGATCAAATCCTTCTATTTGGCTATTAAAGGAAAACTGACAGTTTCCAATAAACATATACCTACCTTATGACCCAGGCCTTCCACTCCTTGGAATTTGACCAAAAGAATCTACAACTCTGCCATTGGGGGGTCCTTCCTCTCAGATGGGGGTTGGGGAAAGGGTGCCACCTTTGGGTCCCTTAGGCGAGGGTGGGAAAGGCAGTGCTGGGTGCAGGTTCCTGGCAGGAGTGGGGGCACCTGGCAGGCAGGGATCTCCCTCCCCCAACTCCAGCTGCACTTGTTCCCAAAAGCCTCGGCAACCCGGGGAAAGGAGGGGACATGGATAGTCAGGGTAGGGCCAGCTGTTGGCTCCCACGGCAGGCCACGGGTCGGCTCAGGCCAGGCCCAGGGCTGCTGGGGTGTGGCCTCTGCCCCAGCAGCCCCATACCCTCACCCACTCACCATTTCCTCCCTCAACATGTGCCCCAGTGGCTCCATGGCAGAAAGGCACCACGGTGGCAGGGAAGATCAGCCTCACCCCAAAATTTCTCCCTCCGCAGCTTCCCAATTGTTGGGAAAGAGTCCCATTACCCATGCTGTTGCCCAAGCCGGAAACCAGGTCTCCCTGCCCCACCACTCCACCTGGTTCACCTCCGGGATGATGGCAGAGTCCCTCCACTCTGCTTCCCTGGGGAGAAGGAGGACATTCCTGGGGCTGCCCTGAGGCCTCGCACCCTGTGTCAGGGACAGGGAAGACAAGTCTAGAGGGACAGGAAATTCTCTGTACACTCAGTGACTCCCAAACAGGCTCAGATGGCAAGCATGAGGGCAGTGGAGGCTTGCCCCCAACAGCCCTTTTGGGACCTAGAGCCCAGCCTTTTAAACTCCTGCTCACTGAGCACTTACATGGGCCAGGAGCAGAGCCAGTGCTAACTCATGTTGAATCCTTACACTGACCCTGTGAGGTTAGCAACTTCTGATCCCCATTTTGCTGATGGAGAAACTGAGACTCAGAGAGGTTTTGCTAGGCAGGGATGAGCCCAGATTGAAACCCATAGAGCCCAGCCCCGAGCCCTTGCTTTGGCCCCACTGCCCACCTCACACTCAACCTGTTCCGCTTGGCTGGGCTGAGGTGGGGGCCAAGTCTGGTTCCTCTGCGTCCCAGAGCCCAGGCACAGGACTGATGTGCTGTCCCAGGGTTGGGGTGGGCAAGGCAGGGCAGGCTTCTCAGAGGTGGGGTGGGAGACAGGTTCTGGGTCCCAGAGGCTGAGGTGGTGGGACCTGGATGGGTGGGGCCCAGAGTCGACCTTGGTCTGACTCTTCACCCCCTGCCCCCATCCCTAGGCTGTGGGCTCCCTGCCATCCATCCCATGCTCAGCGGCCTCTCCCGAATTATCATTGGGGAGGACACTGTTCCTGGCTCCTGGCCGTGGCAGGTGTCCCTGCAGGTGAGGACCTGCCCCTCTACCCTGAGGCAGTGGGTAGAGGAAGGAGAAGGAGGGTGGCAGGGAGAGGACACCACCCTGGAGGAGACGGAGGGCCTCAAGCCAGTTCTGACCCTCCCCATCTCCCTTCCCAGGACAGCACTGGCTTCCACTTCTGTGGAGGCTGTCTCATCAGCAAGGACTGGGTAGTCACCGCTGCCCATTGTGGGATCAGGTGAGGCCCAGGTCTGTAGGGCAACCCTTTGGGTGGAAGGGAGGACCCTCAGCACTGAGGATGAGTCCTTTGACTCGTTCAAGCCTCAGTTCCCTTATCTGCAAATGTGTAGAAAACACCAGTCCTGCCCATCTCCCAGGGTTGCTGGGAAGTAAAAACATGTCAGGTTGTATGTGCAGTTGGCTGAGGCTGCATATGCTGGTATTCTGAGCTCCCGTCTCTGTGATCAATACCACACATGGTGTGCACACACGTAGACTCACCGATATGGGCACATGAGCACACACACAGATACACTCACATGCCTATACATGTGCACTTGCATGCACGCTTGCACTCCCACACGTACGCACACTGTACCCTCATCATGCCCCCCACCTCATGGCAGGAACCCCCCTCCTTTGTTTGGCCCTCTCCAGAACCTCGCACCTGGTCGTGGCTGGAGAGTTTGATCAGGGCTCAGATGCCAAGGCCATCCAGGTGTTGAAGACTGTCAAGGTATGGTGACCACAGGAGTCCAATGTGACCCCCAGGCAGAGGAAGGCTCTAGGGAGTGTCATCCAGGGCAAGCTGGGCTGGACCAGGAAGCTGGAAACCTCCCTCACCTGGGCCCTTCCAGATCACCCCAATACCTCTGATGAGACAAAGAAGCAAAGCAGAAAGCAGGGTGAACAAGGTTTCCACACGAAGGGAGGTCTGCCCCTCGGCCTGGTCCTTGGCTCCCAGGGCCACAGAAGGAGCTGCCAAGTTGGACAGGCCAATGTCCATAAAAAACTAAGGATGATGAGGGGAAGCCATGTGCCTCTGCTCAGGCCTCTGGCCATATAGCAGCTTCCTCCCCAACTCCCACTGCACCTGTCCGCCCTGACCCACAGGTCTTCAAGAACCCCAAGTTCAATATGTTTACCATCAACCATGACATCACCCTATTGAAGCTAGCCACGCCCGCCCACTTCTCCCAGACCTTGTTCGCTGTGTGCCTGCCCAATGAGGGTGACAACTTCCCGACTGGCTCCCTCTGTGCCACCATGGGCTAGGGCCTGACTAAGCACACCAGTCAGTGAGTGGCTAGCCTAGTGGGTAAGTGGGAGGTGTGCGCCACCAGGCAGGGTAGGGCTGCAGGTGCTGACACCATCCTGCCCTTCCAGACACCAACAACCCCGAGCGCCTGCAGCAGGTGGCCCTGCCCCTCCTGTCCAATGCCAACTGCAAGTTCTGGGGCAGCAAGATCACTGACTTCATAGTCTGCACCGGGGCCAGTGGCATCTCTTCCTGCATGGTACTGGTCTTGGGGCTCTTCCCGGCACCTCTTCTCTTCCGGCATCCCTTCTCTCCCAAATCCAGTGGTGGGTTCAGGCAAAAGCCCAGGCCAGAGTCTTGGGTAGGGAGAGAGGAAACAAAAGAAGCAGGCGGGCCTCTCTCCAAGGTTTGCCTCTCTCCCTGGGCTTGCCTGCCCAAGCAGACAGGGAAACAGGGCTCCTGGGGGACCCAGGACCTCAGCAGAGGGGCATCAGAAGAAGATCTCTGGTCCCAGAACCATGATGTTGAAAAATACGACAAAGTTGTCTAAGAAAATGGCACCTCCTGGAGTTGTGCAGTATGCAGCCGGGGGACACGGTGGCCTAGTCACCTCCAGAAGGGCTAACCAGCCCTTCCTCCCTCACAGCGCCACCCAAGCTCTTCTTCCTATTAGTCAAATCAGCTTTACTGAAACTCTATTATGGACCCCAGAGTCTCTGGGTGGTGCAAACAGTTAATGCACTCAGCTGCTAACTGAAAGGTTGGTGATTTGAATCCACCCAGAGGTGTTCCAGAAGAAAGGCCTGGAAATCTACTTCCAAAAAATCAGCCACTGAAAACACTATGGAGCAGAGTTCTCCTTCAACACACATGGGGTGGGTTCACCATGAGTTAGAATTGACTCGAGGGCAACTGTTTTTTTAAATTTTATTATAGTGAATCCTGCCCCCAGGCATGATTCAGACTTCCTTGGGGAGAGACCACAGCAAGAGCTGCTGAGGTTTTGTTCATAATCCGTCCAGTGTGACTATAATGAGTGTCAGGCCCTGGACTAGACTGTGAGACCAAGTCCAGGGGCCACTGAGGCCAGGCCGCTTGAGCCGCCAGCTCCAAGCCACCCCTCCCTCCCTCTGCAGGGCAACTCCAGCGGCCCCCTGGTCTGTCAGAAAGAGGGTGCCTGGACCCTAGTGGGTACTGTGTCCTGGGGCAGCAGCACCTGCTCCACCTCCAGGCCTGGTGTGTACGCCCGTCACCAGCCTCATGCCTTGGGTGCAAGAGATCCTAGCGGCCAACTGAGCCTGCAGCCCCTCCCAGGCCCTACCGACTGCGCCACAGAAAACCTCAATAACCCTGTGGAAACATGTCAGTGGTATCTGTGTCCTGTGTCAGGCCCTCCGAGGTCTCTCTCTGCTCCTGAACATGGAACTTCCCTGAGCTGGACGGGGCAGGCCCAGCACACAGTGGGGATCTCTAGGGGCCTCTCCCAAGTCCCTTTCCCTACCGCCCGGGCCCCAGCTCCCCAGAGTGGCCAGGAAGGCCACAAGAGAGAAAATGGGGGTTCAGAGAAGGACCTGTGCAGGGCCCCCCACAAGGAGTAGGCTGCTGAGGGAGGAAGGCCACACTGATCCCACATACCTGTGTCTCTGGAATCTTTCCAGGACTCTCAAGTGTGGCCTCTTCCCAGGCCCACGCTGGGGCCAGGTGGCCCATCAGCCCAAGAACTCATGAGAAGAGCAGGGGATGGCGAGGCCAACTGTGATTGGTGGGCTTGGGGAATATAATGGGGTCCATCAGGCAGGCCCATGCCTCCTCCCAGCCACACACCATGGCCTTTCTCCGGATCGTCCTTGGCTTCCTCCTCCTTGGCACCAGCTTCAGTAAGTGCTGGGCTCAGGCAGGGCTTGGAGGCAGGCTTGGCAGTCCCAGGTCGTACCTCACCTGTCATCTGACCCCAATGCCTAGGAACAGGGAGGTCCCAGCCCTCAGACAGTTGCACCTTGACAGAGGCACTAGCTTCCCCCTTGTGGGTAGATCTTCCCTCTCCCCTTCATTCTCACAACCGCCCCCCTCATTTACACCCCCAGCCCTCAGCTGCTCCTGCCCAGCCTCCCTGGTTCTGGGGCCCCCTCCAGGCCTCAGCTTCCACATCAGGTTCACACACCCACGACCTATGGGAAACTACCACCTGGAGGTCCCATGAGCACCTAAAACTCAACTAGACATACCTGGGTCTCCTCCTTGTCTCCGTCTCCTCCATCCACTCAGACACCCACCCCAGAAGCTGGGAAATCATTCTGGCTCCTTCACCCTCTAAATCCACCACCAAGACTGTAGATTCTGCCTCACAAATGTCTCGCCTGCCTCCTCAGCCCCAGCCCCTCCACCCTCGGGACTTGGGCAGCCTCTCAGGTTTGTGCCCTCCAGATGGGGCAACACCTTCACCTCAATCAGCTCTTGCCACAAACTCAGAGGTGTGAGAGCACCAAGGACATCAAAGAGCAGGGGAGCCCAGCCCCCAAGTCCAGGGATCCTGAGCTCAGGCACACAGTGGTTGGGGTGCTGCCCACTGGCAGTGCCTGGGCCTGGCCTCCCAGCTCTGGACCACCAGATCCAGACCTTGATCACAGGTGCCCTCAGTCCCAAGCTCCCCCACAGGGCCCCTGAGAGTGGCTGCTGAGTAGGGCAGGCACTGTGTGCCCCGGAAGAGCCAAAGCTCGGGGCACTGCGGAGGCCTGGAGGTGCCAGGCTCCAGCCCTGCCCTCCTGGGATGCCATCAACCAACCAGCCACCCTGTCCCTGCCCAAAGGCTGCGGGGTCCCCGCCATCCATCCTGAGCTGAGTGGCCTGTCCAGGATTGTCAATGGGGAGGACGCTGTCCCTGCCTCCTAGCCCTAGCAGGTGTCCCTGCAGGTGAGGAGGAGGCTGAGGAAGGGTAGGGGTAGGGAGACCTGCAGAGGAGGTCGGGCAGGAGAGAGGCAAGGCCAACTCTCCCCATACTCCCCTCCCACAGACCAGCTCCAGTTTTCACTTCTGCAGGGGCTTCCTCATCAGCAAGGACTGGGTGATCACCGTTGCCCACTGGGGGGTCAGGTGAGGCTGCGGCTCAGGCAGTTGGGGCCCCTGCGCTGTCAAAGAATGACCCTCACCACTCCCAACCCCAACCAGAACCCCAGGCCACCAAGATCCCAGCTTGGGGAACTCTGGTCTAGTCCTGTGCCCTCATTATACAGATGGGAAAACTGAGGCCTAGAGTAAGAAAGGAAGACTCAAGGTCATCATGAGATTCCGTGGCCCAACTGGGGCCCACCCTATCCGGCACCTTTCTCGAACCCCTCTGAAGAGGCAGCTGTGAGCCTGAGTACCTTGGCCACCTCCTCTCTCTCCAGGAGGAGCCACTGGGTGGTGGTCAAGGTGTCTGACTGCAGCTCCGACCAGGAGCTGAGGACTGCTGAGTTACAGCTGGGAGGGCACGGAGGAGGGTGGGCTTTGGCCAGGGTTCCTGGGAACTCGGAGGGTCTAGGCAGGCCGGGAACGTAGCCATAGGAGCCCCTGGCCCCAAGGGCTCAGGTGTGCCCCACACCTGCCCTCTCTGCCTCCAGTGCTTATGAGCGCCTCTCCCAAAATTGTCTTTCTTTCCCCCAAGTAATAAAGCTCCTTTTAAAATATGGAGACTCGTTTTTTATTATAAAATAATTTATGCTCATTGTAGACAAATGTGAAAAAATATAAAAATTAAACATCACCATGTCACGTGCCACGTTCCCATCAGCCGTTGTTCCCAACCTCCAGATTCTCTGTACAGCCCTACCAGATCCCAGCCTCCCCTTTTTTCTCCCATGTTCTCCATTCCGTCCCACAGGTGTCTGAACACACCCCGTGGGGCCAGTGGACAGTCCACAACGACATCACCCTGCTGAAGCTGGCCGTGCCCGCCCACCTCTCTGAGACCGTGTCCCACGTCTGCCAGCCCAGTGCCAGCGCCAACGTCCCTGTGGACTCCCTCTGCACCACCACGGGCTGGGGCAACACCAGGCAGAATGGTAAGTGTCCCCTGTGGGGGCTTTTTAGGGGTATGAGACTCATTATGGGTTTTTTGGCCTAAATTCTAGGCACAATTATAGATCATTCCTGTTCTTACGTAAAATCCTCTTAATTAAAAATCTATCGAACATGAAAGAAAACGAGGTACAGTAGTGACAGACTTGGGCAGTGACCCTGTGAAGAAAGAAACCGGGATATACTGAGCATCGCCCTCACTGACCTGCAATGAGCTAGCTGGGCAGCAGCCTCGCGTTTCCAGCCTGGACTCGGCTCCAGACTTGAGCAGAGCTGGTGTGTCAAGTCTTGGCTGCGAGTCAAATGTCAGGCCCAGTTCGGGACTCCGGGAGTCCGGCCTGATTTTCCTCCTCCGGAGCCCCACGTCCCTCCGCCCGGGCCTCGGCCCAACCCGGCTGGCTCCTCATTCTCGCCTCAACAGAACACAAGCAGCCAGGTCGGTGGTGGTGGTGCTACCGGGGCGCCCCCTGCCGCTCACAAAAGCGGCGGGCCCCCTACCCGTCTCAAGTCACAGGAAATGCACCCGCTGCCCCGGAAGAGAAAACAGGTCCTCCCGCCCACCCCTCATCATGGCGGCTGCTGCCGGGACTGCGCCGGGGCTGGATAGGGTTTACTTCAATAACTTTGCTTAAGCAGAGTCACCCACTGCTTGGTGTGGAACGTGAAAGGAACTGCGTCCCACAGAACATTTTTAAGGAAATCTAGGGTAAGACGCAGAACACGGATTCCCATTATTCTTCCGCAGGGGTAGGGCGGGCTGGGCAGGGTGCCGGGCCCTGACCCCATCCCCTGTCCCTGTAGCCATCAAGCTCCCTGAGAAACTGCAGCAGGCAATCCTGCCCCTCCTGTCCAACACCGACTGCAAGAAGTACTGGGGCAGCAAGATCACCGACGTGATGGTCTGCGCCGGGGCCAGCGGCGTCTCCTCCTGCATGGTACCGCCTCCTCCGGCCACCCTGCCCCACCTCACTGCCCCAGTCCCTGGTCGGTCAGGGGGGCACAGAGCCCCTTCCCTGGAGGCCTGGGCTCCCCACTCCTTTCTGCCCCAGGCCCCAGCAGAAGCCAGAACTAATGGTAATAGATGCCCCAGACTGAGGGAGGGCTTCCTTGGACATTTCTTCCACACACCAGTCTCGTGAGCTGGGGTCTTCAGCCCATTTTACACACACTGACCAGGCTGAGGGGTCAGCCCCACCCCAGGTCCCTCCAAGAGTAGATCCCAGAAAGGTGGAGCCTGGACCCTGGTGGGCATCGTGTTCTGGGGCAGCGGCCAGTGTCATCCCTTTTTACCAGGTGTGTATGCCTGCATCACCAAGCTTATGCCCTGGGTGTGGGAGGTTCTGGAGGCCAACTGAGCCCCCCTCCCCCTCCCCTCCACATCTTTGTAAACCCGAATAAAACCCCAGAGAGCAACTGCTTGGACCTTCATTTCTGTGGCCTTACTGGGGTGGGCTGGGAGCTGGGGATGATGTGGGTGAGGGGCAGGGAGTAGCTGCCTTCACTGGAGTCCCCTCTGTGGAGTTTAGAGACGAGGGTTGACAGACTACCCAGCCCACCCCAGCCCACCCCGATTCTTTGTACCCATAGGGAAACTGATGACCAGAGTCACATACAGCATGGTCAGCTGGGAGTAGCATCTCCTGATTCCCTGTAGTCCCTACCCCCAGCTCGTGCGCCCAGCCTCTCTCTTCAGAGAATCCTGGGTCCAGACTCAGAGAACAGAGATGAGGCAAGCCTGGAGGGGCTGTGGGGACTTGGCCCCAGGCAGCAAGGCAAAAGCTGAAGGCTATGCCTTGCTGGGCCTGCTCTCCACACAGGGCAGGGCCTGTGCACAAACCCCGGCCTGCCCAGGCCACAGCCTGCCCTGACAGCACAGGGAGGGAGGGCACAATGACCCAGAGCAATGGCCCCCTCTGGGTCTCCTCCCTTCAACTTGGAGGCCAAGTCCTTGTGTAATTCAAACTAAAACATTTTGGAAGTGTTGCAGCTGAAATGATGAACTTCCAAGAGCAAAGTTCTAGATAGGCCACTCACAGCCCTCACCACTAATCCCCGTAAACCACCATTTCCATTCAGCAGTCCCAAGGATACAGCTCCTTTCCCACCCACGGGCCCTCTCTGTCTCTCACACCTCTCAGGAGGCTGCTTTCCTTTTTTTTTTTTTTTATTTTATTTAAATGTAGACTATTAGTCAAATGACTGGAAAATCAATAATGAAAAATAGTTCTTTAGGGTTTTCTCCTGGTGGAGAGAAGAAACACACCAAGCTGCATTTTCCCTGTCAGGGGACATGGCACAGGGCTAGGGTCATCCCAGGGTTCACACAAGGTCCTGTGGACTGAGGGACCTGCCACACCCCTGGCCCGGCCCTGTGTATGCAGCTACCTGGGTTCTCACTGTCAGGGCAACAGCACTCGGGGTAAACCACCAGCCTTGCTCCTGGGCTCAGCTCCTCTGAGTAGGTACTGTCCTACACCTTACCCTGTCATAAATATGTACACATCCCTGGGCAGTCGGGGGCACTGGGCCCAAGCAGAGCTGGGGCTGCCTGTCCCCAGCCTGCAGCATAGCAACTCTCAGGATGATGACTAGAGTAGCTCGGACCACTGCTGCCCTTCCCCTGCCACCCTCTCGTCATCTGTTCTCAGGCAGCTGCCAACTGGCCCAGAACCCGGCGGAACTGTTGGGTGCTGTGGCCCAGCTCCTTGACCCTGTCCACCATATCTTGGGCGGCAGCGGGTGACGGGTACTGCAGGGCAGCAGCCTTGGTGGTGGCCACAATGCCGCGCAGGAGGTCGCACAGCAGGTTGCTGTAGTGGGTCACCTGGCTACGCACATCGGCTGCCTTGGCCTGCCGAGAAAGCGTGTCCCCAATGAACACCAGCTTGTGGGCACTGAGGATGACAAACTTGCTGTGTGCCACAAAGATCCTGGGTGGCTGGTTGGTGGCCACGGCGGTGAAGAAGGCATCGACTGCATTGGTCAGCGTGGTCAGGTTCGCCTCGCACTGCTCCAGGTAGAAGAGCAGCAGCTGCCGGTCTGAGGGCCCTAGGCCGCCCGTCCGCCCCGGGACCAGGGGCTGGGTGGGTGTCCAGTTGGCCAGGTCGTGGTCAATGGGCCGTGATACCTCCTGCTCCAGTCGCTCAAACTGCTTCAGCTGTGGCAGCACAGGAAAGCATGAGTGAGATTAGGCTCTCAGAAAGCAGCGTAAAAGCTACACCTAGAGAGTGTTTCCCCTGCGCAAACTGGTAAAAGTTTTTTCTAAACAAGTAATAATAGTCAACACAGCTGTGGTGAAATAGGTGCTACTGGTGGGAGTATCAACTGCTGTTAGCACTTTAGAGGCTCTTTTCTAAATTAACTTTTCACCAGTCTTAAAAGATCACGTACTGTATGATTCCATTTATATAACACTCTTGAAATGACAAAATTAGAGATTAAGAACAAATTTAGTGGTTGCTAGGAGTTAACCAGTACCACCATTTGCTATTGGGTGACCCCATGTGTGTCAGAGTAGAACTGTGCTCCGAAGGGTTTTCAATGGCTGATTTTTTTGGATGTAGATAGCCAGGCCTTTCTTCTGAAGCACCTCTGGGTGGGCTCAAACCTCCAACTTCCAGGTAGCAGCAGAGTGTGTTAACCACTTGCACCACCCAGGGAATAGATATTAATATCCTGGTTTTGATATTGTACTACAGGTACATAAGATGTAGCCACTGGGGAGACTGGGTGAAGGGTACACAGGACATCCCTGAACAATCTTTACAATTTCCTGTGAATCTGTAAATATTCCAAAATGAAAAGTTAAAAAAAACAAAAACTTAGTTCAAAAGTAACTTAAAAGCAACATGGACATCATAAAAAAGATTCATATATACCACAGCAGAAAAAAGAAAAATCATTTGTAACCTCATGCACCTGGAAATAACATCTGTTAAAATTCTGGTAAATTATCTTTTAGAACTACGTACTAAAGTATTTCCAGATGAAATGATATAATGTCTTAATTTGCTTCAGAATAATTGATAAGGGGGGGTGGTTAGATGAAACAGGACTGCCTATTGTACTGATAATGGCTGAAGCTGGATGAGAGGTAACTGGGGGGTCATTTCACTATTTTCTCCTGTTTTATAAATGTATGAAAATTTCCATAATAAAAATTTCCAACAAAGGGAAAAATAAGGCATGTGGTGTTTATAAAATATTCAGAAAATAAACTCAGACACAAAAAATTTGATGAACATTCTTCAAGACATTTTCTTTAAGTATGAGCACTCCCATTTCCTTTTTACTTAGCAAAATGAAAACACACTACACCTTTTCCTCACTTATCGACTATCTCGTTATCCAACGTTTTGCATTTATGACAATAGTAAAAAAAATCTACTATCCAACTGTTATGCACATTAACGACCCACAGCTGGCAGTAATGAATGCAGAGGTGTAAAGCGAGAGTAACGCTGGCTGTGATGGTTAAAGTTATGTGTCAGCTTGGCTGGGCCATGATTCTCAGTGGTTTGGCAGTTACATAATGATGTTGTCATCCTCCATTTTCACATAACACCGATTTCGCATTAACGACCTGGTCTTTGGGACCTAACCATGTTGATAAGTGAGGAGAGGGTGTATATATAATATTTTGTAGACTACTTCTATCACCTAACAATATGTCATTAATTTTTTTCATGTCAGTGAGCATCTATAAAAGCATTTGGTAAAAGGAAAAATCTCCACTAACAGCAGCCCTTGCCTAGGAGAACCTAGGGGAATGCTGTGTTCTCACCAGAGCTGGTTTGAACCAGGGGAGTGAGTGGCAGTGACCAGCCATGTCTAGCATGTCTAAACCTAGGTAGGGAAGGACTTGTTCAGGTCTACTGAAGGTGCAAGCATTGAGTCGTTAAATAGCCAAACCATCGCCCCCATGGTCCCCAACTAACACTTAAAACCTCTGACTTTTCCACTTGGACAGCTACTTGCTGTCTAATCACTGCTCCATTCCCTTGTCCAGTAAGAGAATACACTCAAAGAAAAGAAAAAAAACAACTCTGGTGGGCCTTTTTTTTTTGTCGTTCTTAACAGCTACACAATATTCTACTGTAAGAATTTACTCAAACAATATAATCAAACATTTAGGAGAGGTTTTCAGATGTTCACTTGTGTAAGTCCATTTCTCAAACAATGAAAATTTTATATACATGTATTTTTAAATTACTAACACATATTTCTTTACTGAGTGTTTCCTATGTGCCAGGCACTTTCTAAGTATTTCAGATGATTAAATTAATTTACTCATCAACCCTATGAGGTGGACAACTAACTACACTCCCCACTTCACAGCTGGGGAGATACAGCTTAGAGCATGCTTTCTTGTCCCAGTCTCAGGGCGGGCGGGGGCTCCCTTCTTCTCTGCCATCCTTCTACATGCCAGGGGGAAGGTGGGTGAGGAAAACTATATGGGTGACTTCTGTGTTTACTTTGTGCTATACTATATTCTAATTATCTCCATCATCAGAATAAAACTCCCTTGGTATTTGGAGAAAATTCTACGTAGGCAGATCAACACAGGATTATTACTGATAATAAGGAAAAATGGGTACAATGTAAACATACCACAATGGACGTTATGTGGCCTTTAAAAACAATTTATGAAGCATGTTTAATGCCATGGAAAACCACTTGAGATACAAGCAAGTGTACCTGCTCACAAAGCATCATATCAAACTCCGGAGAGATGCCCAGAGAGGAGCAGGGGCGGAACTCACCCTTTTGTACATTTTTCTGTACTCTCTAAAAGGTCTATAATGATTCTGCTGATAATAATTGAAAATAAACCAAACAAAAAGACAGAGAAGGCCCATGAGGTGAGGGGTAGCTAGCTGAGGGTGCGGGCCCTTGGAGACTAGGCTCGGCTGTGGAGGCAGGGGCAACTGGGTTCCCACTGACTGGTGAGGAGGCTGGGAGAACTGGTTGGGGGTCTCCCTAGCTGGGCCAGGGCCTCACCTGCTGCAGTTCCAGCTGGCCTTTCCCCTGCCGCACGATGCTGTCCTTCTCCAGCAGCTCCTTCTGCGTCTTCTCAAACTCCTCCTTCCCCTGGGGAAGAGACAAGAATTGGCTGAGGCAGGGCCTCCCTTTCAGAACCAGAAACCAGGCCTGGTGGGCGCAGTGAGAGTGAGCGGCCACCAGGTGGCACTGCATGCACACGCCGGTCACCAGGACTGGGTCGGGGCGCTTCCCTAAATTGCTAGTACTGGCTTCTGCCAGCCAGAAGAGGTTGGGCATCCACGCAGACGATGCACACTCCACATGGCCACGGCCAGTCCTCCCCACCCAGAGTCAAATCCAACCCCCTGCCCTCAGCCTACAAGGCCTGGCTGCCCGGGCCTGCCTCCTGTCAGCCTGGACTCTTCTCCAGGACTTTTGTTCACATGGCTGGCACCTACGTCTCTGAGCCCACTCCACCTTCCCACCACCCATGCTATAAATGATCTCTGTTTACTATGAATATCTCCCCAGGATGAAACGGGGCCACTCTGCCTGGTCACTGGAGTACTCCAGGCCCAGGAGGTGCTCAGAAGACAGTCCTGGCAGACACTGCAGGACCCAGATGAGCGGAGGAGAGGGACAGCCTTCCTGGGGCCCCCATCTAGCCTGGCAGGTCACAGTGAGGAAGGTGCAGGACTTGCCAGCCCCACCCAGTGCCTGAGCCCTGCTCTGGCCAGATCCCCTCTAGCCACAACAGTCCTGTGTGTTTAAGGGGAGAACACCAGGGTGCCCAAGATAGAGATGGCAAAGCCGGAGCCCAGAAAGGGGCAGTAGGCTGCTTCCCAAGAGGCCAGGTAGCCACCCACCTGCAGGTGGACGTAGTCATAATCTTCCATCCAGCCCCCCTCGCTGTTCTCATACTGCCCATCTGGCGAGTCCTGGGAGGTAAACTTGGGGGGTGAGGGCAGAGGCCGCGACTGGATGCTGCAGGCCTTGTCAGCAGGGTTGGGATGCAAGGGGCCACCCCCCTCAGGCCCCGGGGCAGGGGCCTTGGTCCTTCTGAAGAGCAGCGAGGCATTGCCATGCAAGAAGGAGGCTAGCTGCTTGGCGTCCTCGGGCACGGCCCGTGAGCAGGCCACCAGGCGGTCCAGGTCCTCAGGAGTGGCCCCCGAGCCTCCCCGGCCACCGTCGAGGGCCTGGCTGTGTGCCGCCAGTGTCTGGTGCACATCCTCCATCTTCTGCAGTTGCCGACTGAGCTTGGCATGCAGGGTACGGTCAGAAGTGTGGGCAGCATTGCCGACGGCACTATGGGCGAACTCCAGCAGCTCATGCACAGCCCCTTGGACGGCAGCCACAGCAGCTCGCAGGTCTTGCACGGGGGGTTCCTGAGGCTCGGAGGTGCCACGCCAGCCCCCACCCCCACCTGTGCTGCCCACCAGGTCCAGGAGGTGGGCCACAGTGGTGCTCACACTCTGCTGCAGTCGGGCCAGAGCCTCCACGGCGACCTCCAGCTCCAGTGGCTCCCGGCCTGGCACCGCCGTCTCCAGGGAAGACGCCGACTGGCTGCTTCGCGTACTGCCCGTGCTAGAGGCTGACAGGCGCTTGGCATCAGCCGGGGCCTCACGCTCAGCTGGGGGAGGGACTGCATACACACCGTCGTCAGCTACAGTGCCGTCGGCCACCTCGGGTGGGAGTACCCTCTCACGGGGCACATCATAGAGAATGCCAGGACCAGGCCGCCGCAGGCCGGGAGGCACGTCATAGAGGTCAGGAGCAGGCGGGGGCACATCGTACACATCCTCGGCAGGTGGCGGGTCCGGAGGGGGTGCAGTAAGAACCAGTGGGTGGCGGGTTGGGTCAAAGGGTTTGGCCTTGGCGAAAGCAGGGGGCACGTCGTACGTCTCCTCGCGCAGCAGTGCACCATCAGGCACATCCTTGCTCACCGACGGAGGAACATCGTACACCTAGGGGGCCAAGCGGTGGTCATGGCTGCATGCCTATCTGCCCACCCCAGAGCTTAAGGGCGGGACCCAGCCACACAGACACAGCCTGGTACACAAACTCGTCATGGTTCCTATCCACAACGGATAAGAGCCAGATGACTTGGGGTCAAGATCCTGGCTTCACTGCTTATGAGCTGTGTGATCTAAGGCAAGTGACTTTACTTCTCTGTGCCTGTTTGCTCATTTATAAGATGGTGATTAACTCCTTCACAAATTTGTTGCAAGGATTAAATAAACTAACTCACGTAACTGGGCAACTGTAAGCAGTGAGAGTTTAGCTACCTATCTTCACCACCACAACCATCACTATCATCACCACCACGACTGTTCATCATCACCACCATCGCTTATGGAACTTCAACTCTGGCAGGTACTCAACTAAGCTATTTGTGTGTTATATTACATCCAGGGTAACCTTGCCCCAGTTTGCCCAGGACAATCCTGGTTTGTGTCAGTTGCCCCCACATATTAGTCATGCCCCTTTCACTCCATATCATCCTAGTTTGTATGATAAATACTGTGGTCACCTTCCTGATATATCCTGTGTGATCCTCTCAACAACCTGCTGAAGGTCCTAAAATGGCCCATTTTAATGATAAAGAAACTAAGGCTCAGAAGTGAGTTCAATTTCCACACCTGTGACAGAGCAAGTAAGGGCAGAGCCAGGGTCTGCAGTCAGGTTTCTTTATGCCCCCAGCCCTGCAGAGACATCAGTCCCCAGTCCTGTGCATACACCCAGTCACAAACTGGAAACACGCACACATACTCCAGGGCCCAGGGCCTGGGGGAGGAGGGGTACCCAGCAGTCAGCTGCTCACCAAGTGGTGGCTGGGTGGTAGCAGGCCCTTCTCCACGCTGGGGGGCACGTCATACACATCCAGTGATGGGTCCCGGCCATTGGGGCCCTTGACGGCCATGGGGGGCGTGTCATACACCTGGAGGCAGAAAACGTTCAGTGATACAGGTACCAAGGCTGTTGGGGTGGGATGAGAAGAGTGAAACCCCACAGCACCCAGCCTAGGACCCCGAGCTATGGAAGCTGGTCCACCAGCCCTGGCCAGGGCTAGAAAGGTCAGCTCCCTGAGCAAGGGCCAGCAGAAGCTCTGGCGGGCCATCCTGCACCTCCCCACTCCGACCACCTACCTCCTGGCCATACTGGCTGGGAAGCAGCCCTCGCACAGGGGGCACGTCATAGATGTCCTGGGGCCCTGGGGCCAGCAAGTGGCGCGGGATGTCGTACTCGTCCTGCTCTGGCTGGGAGGGCTCATACACATAGCCCTGCCCCACACGGGTGGGCACCACCACCTGGGGGTACAGACAAACCGACCATCACCACCTACCTTTGAATGGCCCCTGACCACATGCAAGGCCTCAGGGAGACCCCTCACCCCTGGAAGTCATCTGCTTCTAAGATGGACGAGGCACACAAAGGTGGCAGGGAGGGACTCTATGAGCTGGGTAACAAGGACGGGTTCACAGAGGAAGATGGGATGTGGACTGACAGGAAGGAGGACCAGCAGGGTGAGAGGCCGAGGCCTTGACTTTGGCAGCTCCCTCCTAGGAAGGCCTGCCGGCAATAGACAACCTGACCACAGGGCCCAGCAGCTGCCTTCGCACTCTGGGGACAGAGAGAGGTGCAGGTGCCCAACTGGACCCTGAGGAGCCTACCCTGTCCCTGAAGGTGGCCTGAAGGAGATCTCGACAGTCAGGGCCTGCAACACCCCCACACCCACACAGGGGCTGCTGAACTGGATGGGATGCACCCCAAGGACCCCCAAGACCTTGGGGCTAGTGCTTGGACAGATGGAGGACGGGTGTGGGGTGTCACAACTAGAAGACCCCTGCCTCCTGTCCCTGCACCTACACAGCCACCTTAGGGCAGGCCGAAAGATAAGGCCATAGTGGTGCACTGCTGGTCTAAAGGAGCCAGCCCCCTCCTCATCCCTCCCTGGGTGTTCTTACCCTGGCCTGGCTTCATTGGTGAAGCCCTGGTGCCATGCAGCAGGTGTGAGCGTGGTTGGTGGTGCCTGCTCTGGGGTGCTCACAGCCCCCCAAGAGGTTCAGAGAGCCCCGCCCAGGACCACGCTGCCCCTCACAGTGGTACCCAGCCTGGAAGGGGTGCGGTCATGCTCGGCAGCCCCCTTCTCTGTGGGCATCCCTGCAGGCAGCCCTCTTCCCTGCAGGCATCATTACCCAGTGGGGAGAGGGAGACCAGAGGACTTTCTAGCAGCTCAGGGCATGCCTCCCCCACACAGTTCCCTGTTCAGCTCTCCTCAGAAAGAAGGGCCTTTTGTTCCCTAATCAAAGAGGACAGGACATCTGGGGCAGGGTTGACTTGAGCCCTCCCCAAAAACATCCCGCAGGGCACCGATCGCAGCCAGCTCTGCACGCTGTGAGGGTGTAGGCTGCCTATGCCCACGTGGGGCACCCCAAGAGCAGCAGCAGAATTGCCTTCCCTCCCCCGAAGCATGGGCAGCAGCACTTTCCTGAGGCTTGGCAGAGCTCCTGCTGACACATGCCTTACCCCTCCCGCAGCACACCTCAGGGCAGCACAGGGCCAGGGTGACACTGGGCCCCCGCAGCCTCTGGTAGGGAAACCAGGCAGGGGCTCCATTATGGGACCTCAGCAGCTCAGGGAGCAGCCTCCAGCTGGGTCTTCCTGCCCACCACACCCCACCCCCAGTGTCTGCGAGGCAAGCCTGCCGCTGCCTCTCCAGACTCATCTCCCTCCTAGCGCCCCAGACTTGAGTCTCCTCCAGAGCTATTTTTAGACGCTAGAACTTGCCAACAGCGGGGCGGCAGCGGGGATTGGCGGGACGTGGCAGGTTGGCGGGGCCTTGAGGCAAGGCCTGAGGCTTTGTCTCCAGACCCAGCTAGCTTCCCTTAAGACAAGTGGGGGACTGAGCCCCAAGGGTCAGGCAGAGCACCCTGATGCCAGCAGCAGGTCAGCCAGGACCCAGCCCCAGGAAGGGGGTGCTAACCCTCCCAACCATGTCTGTGAGTAGCCAGATGGGGCCGGGAGAGGGCAAGGAGCTGGGCCCCTGGCCTGGTCAGACGGCTGATTGAGACAGGTGACAGCAAGCAGCCGCACTTGCCAACAAATGTCTTTCGGTTAAAAAAAAAAAAAGTAAGCCAGCCACTGACAGGGAAAAGCTGGACAGGGAAGCAACTCTCCTGAGAGCTGCTA
Source organism: Trichechus manatus latirostris (assembly GCF_000243295.1). Lineage (NCBI taxonomy): Eukaryota > Metazoa > Chordata > Mammalia > Sirenia > Trichechidae > Trichechus > Trichechus manatus. The sequence goes on from NW_004444130.1 coordinate 3,239,078, forward strand.
AGCCTGCTAATCCCAGGCCACCCTGCTCTGCACCTGTGGCCCCATTAGCAGGACCTAAAGGCCAGAGTGGTGGTTGCAGTGGGAAGAGGGAACAGGTCAGAGACACAGACCCCAACACAAGACCCCACCCCCTCACGCAACACAGACACACTGAGACAGAGGCAACATACACAACACTAGGCATGAGACACACCACCATGCACACGCAAAGACCACAGACACACACACACAGACCCCAGGCAGGCAGGGACCCAGCAGGGCCAGGGCCTGCTCTCTCCCTCTGCCTCCCCCATCAGGTCTGCAAGAAAAACACTGCAGCCTCAAGGGAGTGAGAAGTGAAGCTAAAGATTCCCAAGATCCCACCAGGACAGGGCAGGGCCCAGAGAGGGAAGGGGGTGGAGGCAGCAGTGGGGGCTTCCTGGACCTGCCAGCTCGCAGCTGCATTTTGTCCTGGGGACCCTGACCTGCCTCTAGGCTGCCCAGCTGCTGGTCCCCCACTCTGCAAAATGGACATTGCCCACAGGACCCAGCCCTACTCTGAAGCTGGACCCTCAGAGTCAGACCTCGCTAGGGCACACCCCACCTCACCACCTGGAAGCCTTGGGAAACTGGGATAACAGCAGCTCTGGACGCACAGGAGCACCGTGGGAGTCCACCATGGCCATCTAATCTAATGTGAAATCATACCTGACCCAGCTAATGGCCAGTGCTCTGTGAACAGGCACCGGAGGAGTCTGGAATGGGCCCTGTGCCCCCCCATAACTGGAGCACACCTCCCCTTCCCAAGCTCCCTGGGTGACTTCCAGCCAAGGGCAGAGCCTGGCACACAGGAAGCTGGGGAGGAGAGAAGCTTCCCAGGGTGAACAGGGTGAAACTCGGGAGGGACAGAGCCTAGCACACACTGTGTGGTCTCCCCTACTCCCTGGCACAGCTGCAACCCCTGACCCAAAAGCACCCCCAAGAGTGACCTCACAAAAACGGCTCCCCCTCTGGGTGTCCCACCTGCACATGAGGGGCCTCCACCCCAGCCCAAGAGTCTTAGAGTCACTGGTGAGGCCCTGAGCCCTTTCCCTCCAGCCCCGCAGGCCACTCGGCACCCAGACAGACCCCACTTGGGGCTTCAAGAGCCCGACCCCTCCTGGCCACCTGGCCTTGTCACTCGCCCTCTTGGCTTCCTGGGTCCCTCCCTCGACTCAGTCCTGGAGGCAGGAGCCTCAGTTTCCCAGACATCTAAGGGGGAGGGAGTGAGTCTCTGAAGGCACAACCTGGAAGGGTGGGCAGAGGTAGACACCAAGATATTTATTGTCATGCTGCTTGTAGTAAAGATACAAGCAACCAGAAACTGCCCAGTGACCACCACCAGGGGAGGGGGCCACGCAGCAAAACTGGGGGAGGGGGGAAGTACAGTCAGGCTTAAGGAGAAGTTTTAATAACCCAGGAAAATGCTTCTGATGTCTGATGCAGAATTTACAACAGTAAAACGCAAATGTATGTGGGATAGATGAATAAACAATATGCAAGATAAAATAACGTCAAAACTTCCCACTGATTACCTCCACATCAGGGAATTTCATCTCTGGGCGTTTTTATACACTATGCATTTTCTATGACAAACAAGCACTGTTTCTGTGACCATAAAATAAAAGTAGATGTGACCAAGGCTGCCCTGGGCAGGGGCAATGAGGTTCCTAAGGGGAGGGCAACCAGGCCCTAGGACACAGGGCTGTCTGTCCCTCGTGGGCCAGCTTCCCAGCCAGGTTGGGGCTCTGGGGACAAGGCTGTGGGCAGCTCCCCCAGGGAGCCCAGTGCAGCCAGGTGTGCCCCTGATGCTGTGTGAGAGCAGGCCCCTCCTGCGGGAGGGCAACAGAACCAGCTGCCAAAACACAGGCTCAAGGCCCCAGAGACGGGGCCTGAGGATCTCGCTGCTGCTTCCTGCGCTGGATCTTGGCTCTCACTACCCTCCAGGCTGAAGTCTGCAGGGACAGCCTCACACTTGCACCAGGACAAGCTTTGTTGCAAGGAAAAGGGTGTGCCTCCCTGCAGTGTGTGCAAAGCGTGGGCCGTGTGAGTGTGTGAGTGAGGAGGGCAATGGACTATGGCCTGTCCCAAGGCTCCCTGGCCAGGCACTACTCCCAGCCGCCTTCTCACAGGACAGCTGCTCCCCCTGGCAGGGCCTGCTCCTTCCCCAAAGCTGGCGGGGGAACAGCCCTACGTTGGGGTGTCCCAGATCTGCCCACCTCTGGCCAAGTGGCTGAAGGAGCACGCGGGGCAGGAAGTAGGAGCCAGTGACCCAAGGTACCCTAGTAGCCAGGCTTGGGGCCAGAGTCCATGCAGCCCTGCCCTTGGCCTACAATGACCACTGGCCAGGTCTCCAGGGTGCTAAGCTCCTCCCTGTGGGCAGGGGCGGAGTGACACTGCCCACTGCCCTGTTGGCAAGAGCTGGGCTCCCGCCTCAGCCCTTGGCTGGCTCCAAGAGTACAGAGGCTCAGTACTGTGGGAAGACTGTCCACTGTCCACTAAGCCACTGTGTTCCCAAACAAAGGCAGCTCTAGACTAGACATGGCAAAAACACGAGGCTAAGGCCTAGGGCTCCAAAAGTAGATCCCAGCCAGGCCTGGGTTGCTTCCCCTAGGGGCCAGCTGCTGTGCTCACCACCTGGCCTCTCTCACCAGAGCCCCCTGGCCCCTCTGTGGAGTGATGTCCCCAGAAGCTGGGCTGGCCTGGCTGTCAGGGCCCCTATTGGTGGTATGGAGATGGGTCCTGGGGCCTCTTAGGTGCAGCTGTAATGGGAGATCAGGCTTGGAGGAGATGGGGAGAGTTGAGTGTGGCAACTTTATCCTCAAAGTCCGTGGGACACCTCCTCTGGGCTTCAGGAAACTCCACTCTCCACTCTTGAAGGGGCTTGGGCAAGGGAAGACACACTCCAAAGGCGAGAAAAGATTGCTCCTGACTCAGCCCAGGGCAGCTGGAAGGCCAAGCACTGTGTGTCCCTCTTCAGTCCTCCCTCCTTCCTATAGGAAGATGGACTTGGTGGGGAGGTGCAGGCTGTGTAGAACTGAGGGTGCTGGGCTCAGAGCCTGAAGTCTTGTCCCAGGCCCAGCATCTGGTTGGCAACAGCCCATGAGGGGCTGGAACCAGTCTCTCTCAGGGTGACCCTACTCTGGCAATTCCACAGGCAGCATCCTCCTCACTGTCTGGGAGCCATGACAGGCCACTCTGCAGGTACCCACTGGCCCACCCACATATCCCCAAAGTGGAGAAGGGCTGGGAGCCTATGGAGCCAGGGTGGCCAGAAGGTGTGCTCAACCCCCATCCAAGGTGGCTGACACAGAAACCCAGATGACTTCCAGGAAGCCCCGAGCTCATGGGGCTGACCCCCCCGCCACGGGCCCCTCGGCCTGCATGACCACCAGGACTAGCAACTAGGGTCCCCTAAGAGCCTGTGTCCCTTCTTTTTTATGATGGCATCCCTATTAATGAGGCCTGTGGCTACTGGAAATACAGGCTCCATTTCTCAGATTCCCTTGCAGCTAGGTGGGCCATGGACTTAAATTCTGGTCAATGGGATGGAAGAGGCATCATACGTAACTCCCTGGAAGCATCTTTAAAGAAAGGGTGCATCCTCCTTCATCCCTTCCTCCTTTTCCTGTTGGCCAGAAGGCAGCCATTCTGGACCATGAGGATGGCAGGTGCCATGTCAATCCTAGATCGCTCACCTCCAAACTTGATTTCCTGGCTGAACTGATACACCGCTCTCCATACTTGATTTCTCTCCATCAAGTACCTCTCTAATACTCCCTCATATTGAGCCCTCCCTTTCCTGGGCTCCCTGTCCCAGCCTTGGTCCCTCTATGTCCTGCTGCATCCTCCACTCTGAGGTCAGAATGATTTTACTGAGATACGGAATTGGGCAGATCACTCCCATGCAAAACCCTCCGCGCTCTGGACAGATCTGCTCTTTGCTGGGCTGCCAGGTGCCTTGGGGATCTGCCCCTCGCCTGCTGCTCTGGCTTCACCTGCCAAGCCCAGCCTAGCCACCCAGAAAGTACCACACTTCTCCATGTCCATGCCAGGCAACCCTACCTTCGCTGGTGGCTTTGTCCCCTCCCAGCTGCGCGTGTCCATGGATGGAGGAACCTGGTAGATGTCATGCCCCATTCCAGCTGAAGGGGGCACCTGGTAAATGTCCTGGGCAGGGCTGCCAGGCCCTGGGGGCACCTGGTAGAGGTCTGGGGCCGAGCTGGGAAATGGGTGATGGGGAGTTTGCTTTGAGAACGTGGACGTCTGCTTGGCCGGGGGTGACTGGAACTGTGGGCTGGGCCCAGGGGCTTGGTAGAGGCCGTGCTGAGCCTTGCCCGGGGTGGGCACCAAGTAGACACTATCGGGCGGGGGCTGGTACGTGGCGGGGAGCATGGGTGTGTACTGGGAGGCCGGGGGCACTACGGGGGCATGGAGGCCAGGCTGGGCCGGGGTGGTGGGCGGGCCAGAGCCAGCCCCCGCTGGCTTCTTGTCATACATGCCCACCAGGATCTTGAGGCGGTTCCCGGGCACGATGCCTTGGCGTCCATGCAGTGAGCAGAGCCACCAGCCATCCAGCCCCTGCGTGTCCCGCTCCAGCACCGTCATGATGTCGCCCTTGCGGAAGGAGAGCTCGTCTGGGGACTCAGCCACGTTGTCATAGAGGGCTTTGGCCAGCACATTCTGGGGAGAAAGGACACAGGCGGGGGTGAGGGCAGGAGTACTTCCCAGTGGGCTCAGTGGCACTGCCTGCTCCCATCCCACCCTGACAGGGACGTGTCCAGCTTTGGCACGGTCCCAGCACGTTTTCCCCCACCGCCCACCACTGGAAAGGCCTAGCTGATCCTGGAGTTTTTCTCAACTGAGCCTCCCAACTGCTGTCACCACCAGCACTGCAGGGAGGACACTCAAGATGATCTTAAAAACCACTCCCCAAGTCACACACAGCCTGGGCCAGCATCAGTAGAGCGGCGGTAATGAGAATCACAGCCACTACGCTGAAAGAGAAAACACAAATGATTATCTCAAGAGATGCAAGAAAAGCAGCTGGCGAAAGTCAGTAACTTCTTAGGACAAAAATGCTGAAAAAAGAAAAAGAAGAAGAGAAGGAACTTCCTTAACTTGATAAAGTCCATCTACCAAAAAATCAATTGCTAACAGAGAAACTTCATATACCTTCCCTTTAAGGTTGAGAAGAAAACAGGGTACATACTCTCTCTGCTCCAGCTCACGCAGTCCTGCTGTCTTGGCCAGTGCAATCAGCCAAGAGGAACAAAATGAGAGAGACAGACAGAGAAAGATGAGGCCAAAACAGCCATCACTCGCAGACTAGACGATCATCTACAGAGAAAACCCAACAAACAAGAAGAAAGAATAACTGATGAGAAATGTCACAAAAAAGACATCACACATAACAACAAGAGCGGTAAGGCACCAAGAAATTAATCAAAGACTGCATTAGACCTCAGAAGAGAAAACATTTCACATCTCTCAAAGGATTCAACGGAAAACATGGTAAGTGGAAAAATGTACCATGTTCGTGGAGGGATGACTTAACTCTGTAAAAAGTCAATTCACTCAAGCTTACTTAATAAACTCATCACAATTAAATAAAAATGCCAGCAGGATTTGAGGAATTGACAAAAACGCTCCTAGAATTAAATGAAGGCATAGAGGTCCACGAATAAGCAGGTCAAACCTGGAAATGCAAAGGAAAGGGGAATTCACCTTCGCAGCTGCGAGGACAGGACACAATGTTCAAGCAAAAAAATGGGGAGAGGGTGGCTGCTGGCATAGGAACAGACACAGGGACTAATGGACAGCTCACAAACGGACTCACTCTTTATGGGAACTTGGATGATAATGCAACAGGGAAAGGACACAGTGCTGCACAGACGACACTGGGCAAACTCACTGTAGGAGGACACGTCAGTTTCAACACCTCCCATTACATACAAAGGGCAACTGAAGACTTAAATGTGAAAGGCAAAACTCTAGAAGTAGTGAAAGAAAAAGCTGTAGGGAGTACAACCAAACACATCCCAGGACAAAGATACTAGGCTTGAAGGCTATGGACCGTAGATTCAGTGGACATCCACGTCAACTGGCATAACAGTACATAAAAACAATGTCCTAAATCCTATTTTGGTGAGCAGCATCTGGGGTCTTAAAAGCTTGCGAGCAGCCATCTAAGATACAGCTAGTGGTCTCTTCCAGTCCAGAGTAAAGGAGAGTGAAGAAAACGAAAGACTGAAGGGAGTAATTAGTCCAAAGGACTAACAGACCACACACACCACAGCCCATATGACCTCGAGACCAGAATTAGATGGTGCCCGGCTACCATTACCAACTGCTCTGACTGGGATCACAATAGAGGGTCCTGGACAGAGTGGGAGAAAAATGTAGAACAAAAAATGAAATTCATAAAAAAAGATCAGACTTACTGGCCTGATAGAGACTGGAGGAACCCTTGAGACTATGGCCTAAGACACCCCTGACGTGGAACTACAGCCATTTCCGGAAACCACCTTTCAGCCAACTAATAGACAGGCCTATAAAATAAACAGTAACACCTGAAAAGAACGTGCTCTGTAGCACAAACAATTATACGAGACCAAAAGGGCAACATTTGTCCAAAAGTAAAGATGAGAAGGCAGGAAGGGGTAGGAAAACCAGATGAAAGGATATAGGGAACCCAGAGCAGAAATGGGGAGAGTGTTGACACAGTGTGGGGATTGCAACCAATGTCATGGAACACTGTGTACAATTTGCTGAATGGGAAACTAATTTGCTCTGCAAACTTTTACCTAAAACACAACATTTAAAAAAAGAAAAGTGTAAGGAGAATATTTTTGTAACTTGAGGCATGGGAATATTATGAAACAAAATCCCAAAAGCAAAAGGCCCCAAAAGCACAAATCATAAAATAACAACCACAAAATTTGACTCCATTCTAGTAAAAGATTTCTGTTAGATAAGAAACAAAGCCGAGAGAAGGGTGGCAGGTTGTGAAAGGACAAGACAGTGATTAATCTAGAATTCAGGGGAGCGTCTACAAATCAGAAAGGAGAAAACAAGTACACAACAGAAAACCCGACAAATTGTGAAGAGCGAGCTCCTGAAGAGCCTGCAGGAGGGATGCTTGGAGTTCCAGCAAGTAGGAGCGGCACTGAGGCACCTAAGACCTGCTGTGCACCCCTCAGGGGCTGCTGTGTTGGGGCAGTGGCACCTGGTAGTGCTGGCAGGGCATTCACAGGCCCAACCTCAGAGATCCCGAGGAGCCCAGGGTCACACACACCTCGCACAGGGTACTTGATCCTCCCGGCCTGAGGCCACCTGGGTCCCCCACAAGGCCTGGAGCAGTTGAAGGTGAACGTGGTCAACCACGGGGGTTGGGTCTTAGCCACAGGCTCCTGAGCTAAAGTAAGACACAGCTCTTCAGCCCAGACCCTTTACGTGAATGTTATAATGGTATATTTACCAAAGTCACTTATCTAAGGACAGATTCCAGCCACATGACATTGGTGTGGGTGCTTCTGGGGCATGAGGAACAAACAGGGAAAATAAAACAAATCAGTAAAGGGGTCCCATCCACACCGAGGTCAGCACTCGAGCAGCATAAGCACCCCTGTGGGCGCTCACCAAGGGGCCACAGCACAGGTTTTTTACACTCCCACTATCCACCATTTTCACAACCACCCTGGTCCTGCGATGGACCTCCGTTCCCGCCAACAAATACGCTGTGTAGCCCCCAGGCCCTGGAGCCAAGCAGCCTATGCAGTGCGGACAGGCCAAGTGATTAGAGGCAGGCACTGGGGAGGGCAGGCACAGGGCAGAGGCGCTTCCCTCTGGCCAGGCAGTTTCAGTCCCCCTCCTTCTAAGTCCTTACTCCCTGCTCCCTGCTCCCCTTGTCCTAGGTGCTGGGCTCAGGGCCAGAAGGTCAGAGGCCCCAGCAGGATTATGTTCAGCAGCCTCCAGCAGGGGGCAGGAGTGAGCAGGCATGGGGTGGGGAAGAGAAGGCCAGGGCTCCTAGGGCAGCAGAGCAGGTCCCAGAGGGCAGTGCCAGGCCAGCAGGCTGGTGACTCCCTCTGGGCTCCGGCCCCATCGGCCAAGCCTTCACTTGGGTCAGCCTTTTGAGGTCCCTCCTCACAGTCTCCCAGGGTCTAAGATGTACAGCCTGGTCTAGACCTCTGGCTCGGAAATAGGACCTGGGCTCTGACACCCACTAGCTGTGTGATCTTCCCTACCTGGGCCTAGTCCTCTTGACTCCATCTCCAAAGAGTCAAACAGGAGCTAGAATTAAAGACGGGAAGGGTCAGGCCCCCTCCATCAGAGACAGGAAGTGGGAAGTGGTCGGGGCAGGGAGGAGTGGGAACAGGGCCTCATCCAAGTCCAGGAAGGCCCACCTTCTCCCTCTACCAGCATCCAGAGCCAGAATCTCATCCACCATACCAAGGATAATGAAGGGGACTGAGTAGTGCCAGGAGGCAGGGTGGCATACTGGGAGGGGTGGAGCAGACAGTAGGTGCTCTGGAGTCCGGGACAGGGTGCTAAGATCCAGGCCCTCATTTTCCCAGGCAGCCATTAGCTAGCCCCACTTCTCCAGAGCAGCTCAGAGCCTCCAACCCCAGGAGGGCCAAGTCCAAGTCCAAGGGAGGAGCCAGCCCCATCACACTGTACCCACCCAGGCAGGGGCTCAGGGCCGGAGGAGTGGGGGGGGCCTCACCTCAGCACCAAGGGCAGTGCTCTCAGAATTGCTACTTACTGTGGCACCGTCCTCAACACCTGGATAAAAACAGAGTTAAAAACACAGAGGTGTAAATGATACCTCAATAAAACGTCAGAGTGAGCAGAAAGGAGCAGACAGGGTAAGAGTAACGGTGTTTATGTTTGAGACAACAGAGCTGCTCTCTCTTCCTGTTATTCAAAATTTTAAAATTTGTATTTAATGAGTATTTCTTGCTATGGGGTTGGAAAAATGCACATCCTGAAGAAGAAAACGTGGACTAACTCCTGGGATCCGAGCCAGGATGGACAGAGGAGGCTGTGACAGCTCCGAGGCCAGAGCCTAGGCAGGGCAGGGGCTGCCCCAGCCCACCAGGCTCACAGCCCCCAAACCTAAGCTGCCAGCAAAAAAGGCCAAGTTCCCAAATATGGTCTGCAGCCTGCCTCTGGGAATCACATCCCGTCAGAGGGAGGGACACCGACCCATCCTCCCCCAGTGACCCCAGAGCATAGCCGCCCTGCAGGGTCCCCCAGCCCCTGCCTTGGTGACCACAGGAAGTGCCAGCAAAGTGAATCAGAGGAAAATTCCCCTGCAAGCGAGTCAGAGGGGTTCACCCTGCACCTCCGAGAAGGCAGACCAGGGAAGGCTTACAGCACCGTGCGCCAAGGCCCTCAGGCAGGATGGGCACCTAGGGGCAAAGGCAGGGAGGCTGGATGGGCTCTGCTGAGGGCAAGATCTGAGGGGGAGGGGACTCCACCCCGGGCCTAGCTGAGCAACTGAGGCCTCAGGCCTCCCAGGGTGGCCAGTCCCCACCCTGCCTCGGCAACATGAGCTCAGTGAGCCGGCAGCCAATGGCGGCTGCAACTGTATAGTCTGGGGTGGCCGGAGTCAGGCTGGGCAGTACCTCGCTGGCTGGGCACGTGGCACCACGGCCTGGCACCAGGAGTTCCCCCGCCTACGTCAGCTGGCATGACCATGCCCAGAGCCCCCACAGGCGGCCTCTCCCTGGCCTGCTCCAAGTCCTAGGCACCGCTGGCGCCCCTGAGTGTTCCAGCTGGCCACGCACCGCCTCTTTGGGCCTCTGCCTCTCAGGCTGTTCCCCAAGGACACGTTACTCCTTCCTGCTCTCTCCAAGTCACTAAGCAGCAGCAAAACCCAGACCTGGGCCAGCTCTCCCTCCCACTGCTCTGGGACCTTGGCCAAGTCTCTTACCCTCTCTGAGCACCCAGATCTCAGATCCTTTCCGGTGAGATGGGGGCACTAACAGTCCTGGCTTCACAGGACTGGTCTTTTATTTAACAAAAGAATCACCTGGCTCCTGCTCTCTGCGTAGACAGTGCAGGCCTAGCTTGACAAGTCCCCATCCTCCAGTGGGACAGACACCAAACAACAATGTGATGGGGGAAAAAGTGGGATGTGTGACAAAAACTAAATAGGGCACGACCACTGCAGGTAGAGGGTCAGAGATGGCCTCCCCAGGATGTGACATCTCAGGTAACTCATGAAGAATGAAAACCAGACAACCGTGCAACAAGCCGGGGAGGCCTGCAGGAAGGGCAGTGGGGGACGGTGACCCTGGAGACACAGGCAGGTAGGGTTCCACCATGATGCATGAAGAGCTCACTAAACGCCACCCAAATGGTGGCTTTTCATGGCAGATATACCTGGGTGGGGAAAGCCCATCCACCCCAAGCATTCCTGCTCTGGGCATGCACCCATGTCCCCCATCACCTCCCCTGCACCCGGTGTGTGGAAGATCATAGGGACCAACTTGGAGGATGGGCCAGCCTCCCCAGTCTAGTTTTCCCAGCCTCCCTGGCTGCTGGATACAGACACAAATCCCAAGCTGGGCCAACTGGGTGCTTCCACCCCAGGCTCCTGAGGGGTGCAGCTGTGACCTCTCAGAGTGGCGCACAGCAGTTTAAGACAGACGCTGTCAGTCACCTGTGTCCAAGGCACCACAGAGGCTCTGACTACCGTTCCTCCAGGAAGACTCCCGTGCCCTCTCCTCCATTACCCCACCCTGCTATTCTGACCAAATGTCATGTTACTGCTCAGTTCATGCCCCCTACCTCAAGTAACCAGGATGGGAGGGGGAATGTCTGTCTCCATCAGTACGGCCCCAGGCCTGGCACAGAATATGCAGTTAGCAAATGTTTGCAAAGTGGGTTAATTGTGAGGGGCACAGACTGGGGCTAAGGCAGAGCCCTGAATAGGAAGGAGGTATCCTTCCCTGGGAGCCCACCCTGCTCTCTCCCACCCTGCCTCGGGGTAGTGTGGCCATACCAGCACTTCCTAGCTCCCCCAGAGGAACCCAGGAAGGCTGTCTAGGGCTCACTCATCCCAGGAGGGACAGAGGAGAGCCCCCACCCTGATGCCAACAAACCCCAGTCAGCGGCCCCATCAAGCAGCCTGCTCGGAACAACATTCTGGTTGTTGTATGCTGGAGCCGACAGGGCTGCCCCACAGGCCCTGCCTGGCTCTGAGAATGGCCCTCATTGTGTCCCCGGGGCCCGTCTAGGCTCCAGATCACCCGATCCAGCAGGCCCTCAGACAGGGCTGCTGGGGCCTTGGCCACAGGCAGGCACGTGTCTGGGGGAGCCACAGGCATTTGATCGGTATATCCAGCTCTCTGCCTTGACTCTGCCAGCTACATCGTGGAGCCCTGGACACACTCGGAAGCTCTGGTATCCCCAAACTCCAACTCTAGGTGTGGGTGCTACCTGGTGGCTAGGAGTGGTGAGAGGAGAGACATAGCAAGGCCTCCTCTCTAAGTAGGCTTCCCTGGTTGCCCTGGTGGCAAAGGCCCTCAACTCTGCCTGCACCTCCTCTCCCAGGCCCCTAAGCACCTGCAGCCTCCTAAAGAAAAGTCCCCCAGCAACCCTTTATGAGCAGGGCCAGCCTGGGCCACCCATGGAGGGCACTGCCGGTATCACATTTGACCAAAGACCCCTCTGCAGGCTGGGCTCCGCACCTGGCCTGCATTCATCCACCCAGCAAACACGTTCTCAACACCCACAAGCTGGCTCAAGGCAGAAGCTGGGGACCAAACGGTCAGCAAGACTCCTGGTCCCTACCCAAGTCCCTAGGGGGGGCAAACAAGGAAATGGACAACAGTGACATAAGCGATAGATTCATAATAACAACAACAATGCCCAACGCCTTTACAGCATTGACTCTGTGCCAGGAACAGCGTGTTTTTGTATACAAAATCTCATTTAACACTGGAAACAACCCTATGAGATACTATGAGTATTTCACCTTACAGACAAAGCCACTTGCCCAGGGTCACGCAGCCAGCAACAACAGAGGCAGAGCTAGTGCTGTATGACAGAGTGGAGCTGGAGGGCACCTTGGCCAGTGCTCAGGTTCACGGAAGCCAGCAGTGGAAGTTTCAAAGGGCTTTCCATCCCTCCCTGTCCTCCCCACCCCATGCCCCACACACCCCAGCCCAAGCACAGAGCCTCACACAGCAGCCGCTCGGGAAACACTGGCTCCCTTCATACTCAGAACCATCTCAAACATGGGCCAAATTTATTTCTGGGGTATTCTGTTTGCTTGTCCCAAAGACCCCCAGTGGCCAATTGATACAGGCTCAACGAGCATGCCCAGCTCACAGTCTGGTCTGCGGTATGATGGACTGCTTTTATATGGTCTTTCTCACCATGGTCTTGTAGCTCCCACCAAATGATTGGGTGGGACTATGCAAATAAGGTGCTTGTGGCCCACCAAGGGGACTGGACAGCTTGCTAATAAAGCAAATAAGGTGCATGGCATGCTTGTGGGGGTGGGGCCATGCAAATAAGGTATATGGAACCCTGCTGAGGATTGGTCAGTTTTGCCATCCACTGGGCTTGAAATGAGTCATCCCAGAGGCAGAAAGGGGGGACCTCACTACCACCAAGAAAGAAGAGCTGAGCAGAGGGTGTCCTTTGGACCCAGGGTCCCTGTGCTGAGAACCTCCTAGACCCAGGAGACAGAGAGCTATAACACTGGAGATGGTGCAAGACATCAGGAAGCAGTGACAACTGTGGCAGAGAACCAGCAGCAACAGAACCAGGAGACCGGCAAGAGACAGCATGGTGGGCTTCCTAGCTCATGAAGCAAGAATGCTGACCATTCGGGCAGAATGCTGGCAGAGTAGGGTGCCTCTGGGCACTCGTTGGACGGAGCAAGGCTTGCCGATCCACAGAGCTAGAGAAATGAGCACCTCTGGGCCTAGGCTTACTGGCGGAGTGGGGTATCTCTGGCCACTTACTGGTGGAGATAAAGAGCTGTGTAACACTTGCCTGAGCAGGGGCCGAGGGCTGAGAGGTCAAGGGCCAGAGAGAGGGCTGCTTGTGGGCACAGCTGAGAAGCTGTCCTTACCGAAGAATTTTATCCTGAGTTGTCCCTGATGCTGAACTGTAACTATTACTTTCCTAACAAACCCCAAAATCATGACTATTGTCTGTAAGTTCTGCATGGCCACTACAATGAATTATCAAACCCAGCAGAGAAGTAGAGAGTGCTGTGGGAGAACGGCTAGTGTTAGAATTGGTAAAAAAGTCGGAGAGAGGAGGCATGCCTGACCTCCCCTTCATTTAGGCTGATGCTGATCCTCTCTCCCCCTTATCAAGTTAGAGGAGGTCAGGTGCCCCCACCATGCCATTTTTATAGCACCCACAATCCCTCCTTGCTTTTGGCCCCCTGGAAACCCAGCTGGAGAGCAAGCAGCCACCTGGCCACAGTGGGCCAGGGTCCTGCCCATTCTACCTCCCTGCCTCCCAGCTCCAGGTGGGGCTCTAAGGGACGTCTCCTCTGCCCAGACGTCTGCCACACACCCACCCTGGGCTGAACTCCAGGATCAGCCAGTCATAGGTTCCTAACACACACAACTGAGAGGTCTAGATGTGGGCTCAAGTCCTTGGTGCTGGGCTGGCAGAGAGAAGGAACATGGGCAAACCACACAGCCCTGGTCTGCCCCAGGTTCCTCCTGCCCCGCCTGCCTCAGGAGTGCCGACGGGGTCAGAGGAGAGAAGGGGCATTGTGTGGGGCCTCAGCCCTATGCCCCACCCAGCAGCCAGAGGAAAGGTCTGCGAATAAGGAGTCAAAAGCCACCGATGGGTGGTCACTGCCAGAGCCCCCTACCAAAGCACAGGCATGGCCTGGCCTTGGCTGCAGTGGCAACAGCAGATGCCTTTGTGTCCTGGGCCAACTCTGGGACCAGAAGCATGACCCCACCCCCCACCCCTGCAAGCATCTCAGGCACTGTCCCTGGAAGGCTGGGCAGAGGAGAGGCAGCCTGGAAAGGGGGGGTGGGCGGGCGGGAGGGTCCTCTTCTGCAGGATATGGCATTTGCAGCCCCCAGCACACCATGGACAGTGGGAACACGTGGGACTGAGGCCAGAGCACCAAGGAGGCCGTGTGGGCGCCTTGACGGCAGAGGCCCCGCCCTCCAGCCCCTTCCCACCTCCTTAGAACCCTCACTGCTGCCACCCAGGCCAGGAATGGACCCAGGCTTGCCTGGGAGCATCTTGCTATTCTCTTGAGCAGACTAGCTCAAGATCACTCTTGTCATTTGGCCTTTCAGCAGCAGGCTCAGCATGAGGCTGACCTATTACTTCAGGGATAGCACCAGGCCCAGAATAGGGGTAACCTCCCCTGCTCCACGCTAGCTTTGTCATCACCTGAGCCAGAGGACAGAATGTCAGTCCAGGAGGGACAGTGGTGACTTCTTCCATGCAGGACTCGGTTTTCCCACCAATACGTAAGCCCCTTGCAGCTCTACCACCCTCCAGTTTTAAATGACAACTTTAAGCAGCTCTTGAAGCAGCACCATCTGCCTGAGCAGAAATGGGGTTGGGGCACAATGTCACAAAAAATGGGGTTTCCCAGTTCAAAAAAAGTACAAAACCCCTGATTTCTGGGAAAGGCAGTGGAGATGGGGGCCTGCCCCCTAAACTCCTTCCACCCCAGGCCAGAACCCTTCACCCCACTCCTCACCTACAGGTGGGAGTTAGGGCAGGAAGACAAAACTGGGCCAGAGACCCTCCCCAGTGCTTAGGGGACCAGAAAAGGGAGCAACCAAGGGCAGAGCCCCACCTCCTTGGAGGAAGACTGCCTTGCAGTCCCTTATTTGGGGCCCTAAGGACCCAGAGCTTGCCCAGTCTCTTTACTGGAGGATTCCTATCAACCCCAACTCATACTGCCTCCTCCAGGAGGCCCTGGAAGCACACCTGTTCTGCTGTTTGGTCCTGGCTAAGCTGCTGATCCTGGGCTTTGATCCTGGCTGCCCCAACTCTCTCCACTTCTTCAAAGGAGGGTGGGTCTGTAGAGGGTCCTCTAGGCACAGGAAAAAAGGTAGTGGGATTTTCTTAAAGGACAGTGAATGTCAGGAGGGGACCAGAAGCTAAGGTGCAGCCTTGGAGTCAGAAGGGCCCCACAGAGTTGCCAGCCCCAACAGAACATAGCAGCCCCCCAGGGACCAGAGTTCCCCAACCCCAGCAGAAGAAGAAGGACGTATGGGCAGCACACAGGGCCATACCAGAAGACTAGGCTCTAGATTCAGTTCTGTGAGGACCAGTGCCTGTCCCTGTGTGTCTCAGGGACCTTTCCTGCTCAGACAGGATACCCTAGTGGCACTGCCTTTGCTTCAAGCCTGGCCAGACCTGGGGTGACCATACCAGCCCACTACACTCACACCTCTGCTCAGTACAAACAGCAGTGACCAGAGGTTCCATTCCTCCTCCCCCTGCCCCTGCAGGTGACTTTCCTGGCAGAGGCAGGGATTGACCCGCCTTGCTTCCACCCAGCTCCTACTGGACTCGTTCCATGCCCAGAGCAAGCGGGTAGTAGGTGCTAGTGCCAGGAGGGCATGCCAGGAGCTCATCCCCAAGGCTCCTTTCCCTGCAGGCTCCACCTGTGCCTGGGCCCTGTTCCCCTGGGGAACCTCCCACACACCTTCTCTTCTAGGCCTGCCAGCCCTGTCCCACGGGTGGGAACTTGCCATCTCTGACCCCCCACCAACCAGCTCTCCATCACGAGAGAGGAAATGGGCATGTCCCCAGTCCAGGGCATGAAGAGCATCTCCAGGCCGTTGGCCACATATGCTCAAGATCTTCTGGTCAGGAAAGGGAGCCGCTGACCCCAGTCTTCAAATGGAGACCCCAACCCCGTCTAAGGCCCTCTGCCCCTGCTCCCCACCCACCCCCAGACCTCAGCAAATCTGAGCTTTCCAGAGTCCCTCACATGGCCCTGGGATCTGGCCTCGAGCAGCAGCAAGAGGCTGGGTGCACGGGGCTGCGGAAGCCGAAACGGATTCCGCAGCTCGGTAGGCGGTCAGGACAGGGGATCCCCTAACAGTGGACCACAAAGTCCCCATGTCTAAGCTGCAGAAACCGGATCCTGGCCCCCTTCCATTAGGATTCGGCTCCTATCGTCGGTTTTGCAACCAGGGCAGGTAAAGTCCGAGGAGTGCCCGCCCCAGCTCTCGGAATCCAGCGCCGGCGGGCGGGAGTGAATCATTAACCGGCTTGGGATGGCTCTCGGGCTGCGCCGACGTCTTTGCGGACGCCATGCACTCGCTCGCCCGGCCCCTAACTCTCCCCCTCGCCCCCACCCTAAAGCAGACTGATGGACGAACGGTCAGACCACTACCCCGCGTCTAAGAAGCTCACGGTCACGACCTCAAGGACCTCGGCCCCCGTCGTAGCTGAGGAAACTGAGGCTCCGAAGCAGGGCACGCAGGCCCAAGGTCACAAGGCAGGCGGCAGCCCGCAAGGGAAGAGCCGGCCTCCCGCCAAGAACTTTCCCGGATCCAGGAACTTCCCTGCCATTCCACGGCTCCTGCGGCCGACCCTCTCAACCAGCCCTGAGGCGCGCTAGTCTGGGCTCCTCGCCACCGGGCGCCCCAGCCAAAAGCTGGAGAGGTCCCAGGACCTCGGACCCCGGCCCACCCTCGCGGAGCCTCCGGCAGCCGACGGTTCCCAGGACCCACAGGTCCGGCAGGAAATGCCACTCGCTTAACTCCTTCCCGCCCGGGTGCGGGGA
Organism: Trichechus manatus latirostris; assembly: GCF_000243295.1. Taxonomy (NCBI): domain Eukaryota; kingdom Metazoa; phylum Chordata; class Mammalia; order Sirenia; family Trichechidae; genus Trichechus; species Trichechus manatus. The sequence goes on from NW_004444130.1 coordinate 3,255,852, forward strand.
GGACTGTCGCCTCCAAGCCAAACGCCGATCTCGGTCAGTTGCTCCCGGGACGCGGACCCCACCCGCCGCTCCTAGTGGACCCCGTGCCACGCCTGCCGGCACTCACCAGGTAATTCATTGTGTCGGGCCGGCTGGGGGCCCTGGCTCCCCTTAGGAGCGCACACCCAGCGACCCGTGCCACGCGCCCTACGGGGTCCAAGCGCGCCGCAATCTCCGCGGTCACAGCCCAGCTGCCTCAATACCACGCCAGCCACTGCCAGTGCCACCACCACCTCCGCCCAGGGCCGGTCCCACCTCGCTCCTCCCGCCGCCGCCACCGCGGCCCGGCTGGCCCAGCCCGGCTCCCGGCATGCCCGGCCGCGTGCACCCATTGGCCGCTGCAGCTCCCCATGCAAATGAGCTGCCGACCCAGGGCGCGGGCGAGCGCAGGCCCAGTGGGACCGCAGCCCGCCTCCCAGGAGATAGGCCCCTGCCCAGAGCCCGGCTAGTGCTTGGCGCGCGGGCTATCCCTTCCTTCCCAAATGCCCGCTTCCGCCCTCTATCGCTGGCAAGAACGCGCTCCTCCTCGAAGGCCTACGCAAATACCTCCTCTTCTGGGAAGGCTGTCCTGATTGCCCTTCTCCCCCAGCGCACGACGCGCTTGCAGGCCCTGAGGTGTGGGCCCACCAATTCCGGGGCATTCACACGCTATGCGCGTCCATAGGGTGGTCCCACTCAGATCTGAATCTAGAGGGAATGGGACTTTCTACATGCGGCGCCCCCTCTGCAGTGTGCCCGTGGCCCCTGCCCACCAGGGAATTGGGGCTCCCCACCTCACACCCTTCTCTGAACTGAATCCAGTCTCCCTAAAGTATCTTCGGGGAGATCTAGGAGGGAACCTGGCCCAGAACTGGGCAGTTCTATTCCTGGGTACCTTCTGTTGAATCCTCAGTCAACATCTGGGGCCACTCACTCACAGAGGTGTGAAAGCTGTCAGGCAGCTCCTGGTGCAAGGGAAGCAATGGAGAGACCCGCTGGCACAACAGAGACCCCTCGGGCATGGCCTATAAAATACATGAAAGTCCAAGGTAGACCCTCAGCTCCCCTCACCTCACCTGATGTGCACCTGACACCTAGGGCTCAGCAGATTCAGCCCTTGGCCAGGTGTACAACCTCCGGCAGGCCCTCTTCCTCTCTGGGCTCCTTTCTCATCTGTGAAATGAAGAGGCTGGACTGGGGCAGCCCAAGTCTGGCTGGTCATAGGTCACCTGGAAAGCTTGTTAAGAGATTCCTAGGTCCCATCCCTCCAGAAAAACTGGGGGTGGGGGATCTAGGCACCTGCATTTCCCCAAAGCATTCCCGGGAACCACTGCACAGAACTTACAGCATGGGGTTGGGGGGCGGTGAGCAGTGGGATTTGGACAGTGTGACCCAGGGTCCCTGAGAAAGGAGGAATAGGACAACTAGTTGCCACCCTATGCCCTCCCCCAAACTGGTCACCCTCAAAACAGCCCACTTCCCCACAGAAGAGGAGCCAGCTCTCAGGACATACCACCTGAGGCATCCCTTCCTGCTAGTTCCCAACGCTGTGCCCCAAGGTCAGGCAGGAAAACTGTGGGCCCCGCTCCCTCCCTTCTAAACCCTGACTGTCTAGCCACTGACTCCTCAGCTAGCTGGCTTCCCAGGTTCCAAGGGAGCAGATCTAAACCAGCTGGACCACGCATGGGTGTCTATGTTGAGGGTTGGAGGGACTCCTCTCCAACAGGGAGAGGTACCAGCATGGGCACCAGGCCTCACAGCCAGGCAGTGCCCTGCCTGTAGGGCTCCAGGCCTGAGGCTTCTGCAGGGATGGGTGAAGACATTAAGGGCCTGGCCTTTGAGGGGGCTGGCCCCTGCTCTGTCCTAGCTGGCCACAGAGTGGGGACGCAGAGAAAAAGCTAGCTGGGTTCTCAGGGAAGGGGAGACCCTCCTCATATCTGGAGCCAGATTAAAGTGGTACGGGGGGTGGGGCTGCTGTTGTGAGCGGACAGGTGGGGGAGGGGAACCAGGCTCAGGCAAAGGCATTTCAAAAATTTGCTCCTTTTCTACTTAAACTCCGCCCCTCCCCCCCCTCCCAGAATGGCATTTCCGCTTTGGAAACTACGCCTCAGGGTCTGTGCCCCACGGTGTGGGGGGGGGG
>NW_004444130.1:3258109-3275146 GCF_000243295.1 Trichechus manatus latirostris
CCCTCCCAGGCCAGAAGGTAAGGGAGAGGCACCCATTGGACAGGCTGTGGATGGGGCATTTGGGGGAGCAGAACCTCACTCTACCTCCAGTCCGGCCTCCAGGGCCCTCTGACTGTCAAGAAGCGTTGACAGTGGTGCAGTGATGCAGCGCCTGGTACCCAGCACCGCCTCCATGCCCGGCCCTGTGTCAGAAGCCACGTGCCCATAGCAATCCCGCAAGGCAGGCTCCACGATTAGCCCCATTTTACAGATGAAAAGGTTGATGCCCAGTGTACTGACCCTTGCCCCATCCCTTCCCCCATCCCAGCCACAGAAGGGACAGAGCTGGCAGCCAGGCAAGGGATGATGGGGCTGCTAGACTGTGGACCACCCTGACCACCCAGTAGCACATTCCGGACAAAGCAGGAAGGGAATTGAGGGACAGGGCACTCCAGGCTCTGATGGCAAAGGCCCCTGTTGCACTCAACACACCAAAAGGATAGGCAGCTGAGACCCAAGCACACCCCGAAACAAAACTGAGCTCAGAACTGAGGGCTTATAAGAGCCCAGCCACACCACCACCCCACTAAGTTCAGCCCCCATTGGGGGGCTGGGGGTACAGAAAGTATTTACTGATTTGGTGGGACCTCAGAGGTGGCCCTGGTGGAAAGGGCTGGCCTGGGTGAGGAAACAAGAGGCTGCCCCAGTCTTGGGGATGGGGGCAGGGGACGTGGGGGTCAATTTAGCACACATACATACACACATGCCCACACATATGCATACACACGCACAAGCATGCGTACACACACACATTCAGTGGGACTGTCGGGAAGCAAACGGTTCAGGGAAGTGTGCGGGCAGGAAGGAGGGAGGATCTACAGTGATGAGGAGGATCTACAGAGAGTGTTGCTGGCAGAGGAAGAAGGCAGGAACACTGCTCAGACACCAACACTCCTGGACAGTCCTCAAGTCATGCGAGGAGTCGCCTGGTACCTCCTGCCAGGCTAAGGATGATGAGCTCACAGGCTGGAAGGGGATGTCACCAACTCCTCGGGGCCTGGAGCAGCTGTTTGTATAGAGAACACGGTGGTCCCAGCATGCAGGGACACTGGGTCTTGTTTGTTCATGAAAATGTCCACTGGGGGGAAGGGCTGCTGCTTAGAGTGGATGCTAAGTAGGGAGAAAAGCTTGGGACGTGGTTCCTGCCCTCTGGCTTTCTGGGATCTTATCCTTCAGTACAGAGTCACTATACAAAAGAACTCTTCTTGCTTTATATCCAACTGTGTCTGTTGCAGCATTTATAACAGCAAAAGGCAGGGCATAATTTAAATGCCCAGCTGTAGGGGACTGGTTAGGCACACCACAGCCTCTCAATGGAATATTGTGCAGCTACTAAGATGGCCACTTTTGAGGACCAAAATAATGCAGGAAAATGCCTGGGAAGATGCTGAGTGAAAAGAGCAGGCTGAAAATGACGTACAATGTGATGCCTGCAGCCCCTTCCCCTCCTGAAGCCTTGGCTTTCCCAGCTGCACAGAGGGTGTGCCGGTTGGGTCAGCTGATGGTGGGGCTGGGAGCAGCAGCAGGAGAGGATTTCCTGAGGCCGGAGGTGAGTGCTGCCAGCCCCAGGGGCAGGAAGAGACCATGGACTGTATCTGAAGGGCCACTGGAGTTGACGCCTTCCCCCTGGGCTGGCCACACCCCTTATTGGCAAGCTCAAAGCCATGCTGCCAGCCGGAGTCTGCGCTGCCTGGGTAAGGGTGCTGGTGAGGATGCTGCGACCCTTGTGGGTGGGGTGGGCTGGCCCAGAGAGGTAAGCCCTCACAGGCTGGGCCCCTCACACACCAGAAGTCAGCAGGTCTCACTGCCGCCCTGAGGGCCAGGACAGAATCAACACTACCCAAAGGCTCAGAGAGGGGCAGTGCCTTGCCCAGTTCACACTGCCAGGAAGTAGCAGAACTTACAAGCATAACCCACCCATCCAACTACCCAGGCGTGTCCCCGCAGAAAGCATTGCCCATGATCCAAAGCAGGGAGAGTGTGCACTCTTAGGGCTGGAGCTGTCAGCCACAAAGAGCCTTCAGATCCATCCTCCCCTGCTCCCCAAGGCTGGAGTGTCCACAGAAGCAGTTCGTTTGTTCACTCCAGTGGTGACAGAGGACTGTGGGAAGGGGGCGGGTCCCACAGCCTGGCGCCAAATACCCTCCCACACCTCTCTCTAGCTCCAGTCGCCCTCCTGAGCAGGGATGCCCTGCCTTGATCCAGCTGTCATCCCCTCTAGCACCCCCTCAGGCCAGTTCTCACAGCCAAAAGTAGAGACCTAGGGCAGGGCTGCAGGGGCTGAGACACAGCCTCAGAGGGAGGGACTCAGGCCTCCCAGCCCTCCCAAATCCAGGGCCCCACCCACTTGCCTCCCTACTTCAGGCTCTCTCCAGGAACTGGAAGGAGCAGTATAACTCTCCAAATTATTTTAATTGCTTCCCAAATTTGAAAATTAAAGAGCAGAGAGACACCTGCAGGGAGGGCTGGCTTCAGAAGGGGCTTCGGAGGCCCAAGGCTGGGGTGGGTCATGAATGGCTGGGCCCTGGGGCACTTCCCAGAGGCTCTCTGCCCCACCCCTAGGTGCTGCCCCACCCCAGGGGGCCTGAGTCCCCCTTCCCTTCTTAGCCCTCCTCCTCCACCTCCCCACTGCCCTCTGAGAGCCACTGCTCTCCTAGCAGACAATCTCCCTGAGAGCTGGCAGGTAGTCCAGTCTTCCCTAGCGTGTAAGGGGCGTGCCCTTTGCCCTCCTGGCAGCCCCTTCCCACTGCAGGCCTGCAGGGCTGCCTAGGGGCGGAAGCAGGCTGGCAGAAGAGAATGGGGAGGGAAGGGCTCAGTCCTGGCTGGAGAAGACTGGGATGGGGAGAGGCAAGGGGATGAGTCCTTGTCACCAGAGAAAAAGCTCAGCTGCTGGTGGCCGCCCAGCTCAGCCTGACGGCCCAGGCAGGCAGGGACAAGGGTGTGGTCAGGAGGCCTCCCCAGCCTGGCCATCTGCTTTGTCTCTCCCCATGGCAACCAGCTCGAGCATATCGGGGCAGCCAGAGGGGGGTGACTTCACATGCCATCTGCTGCCCACCCCCGTCCTGCTTCTACAAGGGGCACGGTGCCTGTACCCACAGATGCCCACAGAGGGACACAACAGGGATTGCCCAGCCACTGGGCTGGGGTCCGCAGGCCTAGGGGGTCAGCAAGTCACAGGAGGGGGCTGGGGAAAGTGGGGTGGGATGTAGGAAGGAATGCATACAGAGAAGGCAGAGCTATAGCAGCCACTGGGAAGTGCTGCTTTCTCTTCCTCCTTGGCCCCCTCCATGGGATGGTGTGGGGTTGGGCATCCCACCTGAGCCTGCTCCAGCCTACAGAGAAAGGCTCCACCTGCCAGGAAATCCAGGCCCAGGCCGTTGCCTAGGTTTAGCCTCTAGGGACAGGAGGGGGCAAGGTTAATGATTCCAACTGGTCTTGGGGCCATCAGCTGTCACTGTGCCTCTCAGAGCCTCAGTATGCTTATCTGTTAAATGTAACCACCATGGGCAGCTGTCCTCCCCAGGCCCATGGGATCAAGGGCACATGCAGCTGTGCAGGGCACAGCGCACCCCCATGCCCCCAGTGCACCCCTGCCGACAGCCTCACTGGAAACCAGTCTGCACAACCACCCAGCTCACGCGCACACCCCGGCCTACTGCGCTGGCACCAGGGCGCACCCTGTGGTCCGCACCATATTCAGGAGTGCACTCCCCTGAGCCCACTGACTCAGTTGAACCCTCCCTCTCATCCCAGCCACCACAGACACCCCCTCCTCCAAGCGCTCAGGCTGCCCCTACCTCCTCCCCCAAGCCCCTGAACCACAAGAAGAACAAACCCTCCTCTGAGGCAAAATCTTTCCTGGGAGCTCTGTCACCCCTACATCCACCAGCCAGCACTAGGGGCTGGGCAGGGCCACCCCTGGGCTCGTGGTTGACTGGAGAGTGACTGGTTATGGTGTCCATCATTATACATCTTCTGATGTGATGGCCACTCTTTCGGAACCTATGAGTGTCTGCTCTATGCTGGTTGCTATATAGCTGTGAGCAGAGCAGTCCATGTCCACACATGCCAGGGTGTGCGGGGTGGGGGAGAGGGCACAAACATAAATCTATGAACATATGTGGTGATAATGGGCTATGAAGCAGGCATGGGAACAGAGCAATGGGGACGGATATTTTGTATAAGGTGCTTAGGCGAGGCTACTCTGATTTGGGCAGATGTATAAATCTTTTGCTACAAGCATCTAAAGATCATTATACAGGGGGAAAAACTTGTAATAAGAGCATAGGTGTGCCAGCTAGCTAGGTAGGAAGAGCCAAGGGGCTGGAGGAGTGAAGCAGGGAGTGGCTCTCAACAGCACCCATGCCCCAGCCTTGGCTTCTTGAGTGGTGGGCTGCCCACTTCTGGTGGGGGCTGGCACCTCACCGCTCACTGGGTTCAGGGCTCCCAGAGTTGAAGCAGGAGCAGCCAGGAGCATCTACCTGGTGGGGTGTCTTGGCAGATAGCCAGGGACAGAGTGGAGGGAGCACAGGGGTCTGCTCTGGCTAGGAGGGAGAGGGGGGTAGAGGAGGCAACCACTCCCAGAATAGGGTCCTTCCTCTCCTACCTCTTCCAGCCAGGACCTCTGGAGCAGACTGGGGGAAATACAGATGACTCAAAACCACAAGACACTTAACCTCACAGGTAACCTGGTAAGTGAGAATTCAAACCTAAGATACCTGGGAGGGCGATGAACAGGGAGGGGTGTACCTTGTTCAGGATGCTACAGCACAGATAACTCTCTGGGTATGCCTCAAGGCATGCATGATTGGATATCAGGTTTTATAAAATACTGAAATAAGGGCATGACACCAACAGTAATGCCAGCGTTCTGGTACTTAAAAATATAGGGCATACAAAAACTAGAAACACATCCATCAGCAAGGGAATGGATAAATACATGATGGTACAGTCATAAAATTGAACACGACTCAGCAATTTAAAAAGAACAAACTAGTGATACAGGCAACATGGATGAAAATCTCAAAGCCATTATGCTGAGTAAAATAAACCAAATTCAAAAGAATATCTACTGTATGTTTACATTTATATGTAGTTCAAGAACAGGCAAAACTAAGCCACGGTGATAGAAATTAGAATAGTGATTACTCGGGGGTGGGGGGCGGGGGCGGGGAGGAAGAAGGGTTGACTGAAAGGGTGCATTAAAGAACTTTCTAAGGGTGTAGAAATGTTCATTATCTTGATTTGATTGATTGTTACATGGGGTTCTACATAAGTCAAAACTCATCCAACTGTACACTTAACATATGTACATTTCACTATGTACAAAATCTACTTCAATAAAATAATCTCAACCGGCAAAACAAAATAAAACAAGCACAGAGGAAAACTACGTGGCATATAGGAAACAGGAATATCAAAACAGGTATTGCAATCCTAAACTCATCCACTTTCCCTTTTTGCCCTGGCTGTCAGGGAGCTTAAAGCTAAATTGGTATGCCTAGGTTTTCCGGAATAATTTTTCCTCCTTCCTTATATACTATGTAATTCTGGATCTTTTGATGATTCTAGACTAAATTTGTATCTTTCACTATAATCTGCTTCAAATCCTTCTTTGAGTTTGGCAGGGTTTAAATAATAAATTAAATTCATTAAAAAGCCCCCTCAGTCTCTAATCCCTTCGTAGAGAAGAGATTAGCTTTCAAGCCAAAACTCGTGACCGTCTCCTCTGCCAAAGCAAGCATCTGTTGTCACCTCTAGCAAGGTCCCCCAAACCTGCCCCAGCAAACGGTGAGTAAAAGTGAACCAGAGAAACAATGGGGGTTGACTGGGATGTAATAAAAACAAGCTGCTGTAATAAAGCCGAGTCAAAAGTTGGGGAAATGAAGATAAGCACTAAAAAAGGAGGAGCCCAGAGGGAGCCAGCTGCTGGGAACATGGCTTCTTGCCCAGTGGAGGGACAAGGGAGGTCAGTGGTGCCACCCGCTCCCTGGACTCACCCTGACAGCCTTGATGCTCACCTGCCAGGACTCACCGAGGGAGTGCTCACCTTCTGACAGCCCTACTTGTCCCTGCTGGACCACGCTGCTGTGGATGACACCTGAGGACTGAGCCAGCACCATTCCCATGTCCTACCACCTGCAACTCTGTGCCCCACTCCTGCAGGTGCTCAGGGCCACCTGGCCTGGAATGTAGTGGGCCAGCTTGTGACTGACTCCGCTGGAGGCCACTATGTCACCAGGATGAGAAGAAGAACCTACTCATCCAAGGTTCAAGAGGAAGGAGCCACCTGGGGGAAAGGCCAGGGTTATCTCACCACCAAGGCCTCAGTGGGAACCACACTGACCACAAAGAAAAGGCCACTGGAAGCCTCTGGAGCCAGAAGACTGGGCAGGCCCCAGAGAACTGTGGGGACAGGGGGCTGATCATCATGGGCTGGTTGTGCAGGAGCCAGGTACAGGTCTTGGACCACTACACCAGCCAAATGGGTAACAACAACAGTAGCTGCTATGACTTACTAGCCTCTTACAAAGAGTTTTATGTATCCCTCACCAAGTTCTCACAAAACCTCATCAACTCACTGCTATTAACATTCATCATATAGATGAAGAAATGGAGGCTTAGAGAGGTTCAACAATGTGCCCAAGCCCATAGAGCCAGCATTGTTCGTTCCCAAGCCCTTGTCCACAGCCCACCAAACACCCTCTGGTCCTGGAGCACCCTCGCTGGGAACCCCAGCCAGCCTCCAGGAAGGGCCCCAGGGCAGCGGCTCTGATCCCAGACTCTCTGCACCTGTAGGGGCTCTGTGGTGCTCCCAGGGCCACACCCTCAGCAGGTGGCAGGTATAAGTTGGGCAGAGGCAGAGAGAGGAGCCAAGCAGTCATGGGCCCTGCCCTGGTGAAGCCTCCAGTCTGGCAAGGGAGCCTGACAGCAATCAAATAAGTCCATCAATAAATGCACAATCACACATGAGGGACCAGCAGGAGGGCTTCTCAGGAGCAGTGCCACCCTGGCTGAATGCTCAAGGGTGAGCAGGAGTGACCTGGTTGAGGGGGCAGCAGGCTGGAGATCATTTTCTGCAGAGGGACAGGCACCAGCAAAGGCTCTGTGGCAGGAGGGGGTGTGTCAGGGTGCTCTGCATGCTGACTCAGGCCAGAGCTGAGGCCAGAGCAAGACTTTGGACCTGGACCTTGCCTCTTCCCATCGTCCCCTCCTAAGCCTATTCTGCCAGGCTCCACTGTCTGCTGCCAGGCTGCCCAAGCCAGCTGTGAACCCCAGGGCAGACCTTCCTGCTCCCACACCAGCTCTCCCACTCACAGCACTGGCTGGCACAAAGCCAGGCACAGAGTGTGCTCCAGGGATCGCTAGCAGAATGTGTGAACCAGAAGATTCAACCAGCTGCCAAACCAGCCCACTGATCTCCAACGACCACCACTGGGGCCAGACAGGGCTAGACTGACCCCTGCTGCACAGCCCTGGGCATGCTGCCTTGCCTCACAGAGGCACCGAGCGTGTGCCACAAACTCACGCTTGGAGAGCCACAGCAGAGGGTCAGTCTTTCAGCAGCCTGGACCTCTGTGACGGCTCAACAGGCCAAAGTCCCCACGATTAGGCCACGTGGTATGACCATCACTTTCTGGCTTTGGCTTCTGCCAGACTTAGTTCCCATCCTGGGTCTGCCTCCTATTGGCCATGCCGCCCTCGCAAGACATGCTCCTCCCTGAGCACAGTGCCTGGCACATGAGATGCATGCCGCATGTCAGCACCTTCACTCCTTGAAAAGTTCCACCTTTCACACGATACAGGAGCAGAGGGGGGCGGAACGGCTGCACCCATTTCACAGACAAGAAAGGAGGCAGGAATAGACAGCAGGGGAACTTCTCTGCAAGCTGGAAACTGGCCTCTCTGACAGTTTCGGGGAGCATTCAGCATTGTGCCACTCCTAAACACGGACCCCACGCTAATGCTGGCCAGGCCAGGGGCCTGAGGCAGGTGGCAAAGCCATGCTCAAGAGGAAGCCAGATATCACTGCTCTCAGCTGAGGGCAGAGGAAACAGCACTGAGCAGGGAGTCAGGGAGACCCCGTGTGCCTTGCCCCCTCTGGGCCACAGACCCCGCTTGGGCTTGGGTCAAATGACAGGGTCAGACCACCAATGCCTAGAGCGCCCTCCTGCACTAACACTCAAGAGTTACTCACAGGTCAACCTGGCCCACCACAACTTCTTCTCTCCCTGACATCACTTCCTACCCTGTCTGTTTCTGAAGCATCTTGTAATTTTTGTGGGCCAAATGGCCTGCGTCAGCCCCATCCTGGAAAAGACTGCCCAAACGAACAGGTGTGCTTAAAATCCTAACGTGTCTATGAGCCCACATGGGCCGTCACCATTCTGGGTTCCGAGAGCAGGGCTTGAGCAGGCCAGTTCAGCCCTGAGGCCTCTGCAAGGCCTACCCAGCACACGAAAGCAATTTTCAGAACATTTCACAACTGCTCCAAAATGAACTGCTCTTCCTGGCCCCACCACCACAGACACTGGCCAAGGTCCCAGGAGAGAGTCAGGGTGCTCTGACAGCCCAGTCACACAAGGTGCTGACAGTGAGACCCCTGCTCACCCTCACAGAATCCTCGAGGGCTGTGGCTGCAGGTGGCAGCATGGAACCTGACCTGGAGCCGGCAATGGTGAGGACAGACTGCGCAGTCCTCAGCTGCTGGAGCCTCCACAATGGTGCCTGCCTGTCCAAGTCTCACACAGACCCTGGCCCTCCCACCCACACCTTTCTTGTTACAGATGGGGCCACTGAGGCAGGGAGCCAAGGAGGGCTATCCAGAGTCGCGTACGGCAAGGGGTCTGGGTACCTTCCCAGACTCCCCTTTCAGTGCTCTGCAGTGTCTGTGGACAACCAAACCAAATCAAACGTAGACTTCCCAAACAACGGTCAGCCCAGGCTCTGCCCCTCTTTTGGCTTCTTTTTCTCCACATCACACTCCCTCTGTCCTGGAGACCCAGGCCCTCCAGCAGGTCCAGCTGGTCCACCTCATCCCTCCAGTTAGGGCTCACAGGGGCAGGGAGGTTCCCTGATGTCTTGGGCTGGAAAAGACCCAGAGCTTTGCAGGAAAGCAGAGCAGGGGAGAAGAAGGGCTTGGCAGACATGTCTTCTTTCTAAAGATGAGGCAACAATGCTCTGAACCAGAAGAGATGGCGCGGGCAGGGGGGTCTCACATCAGCATGGTCTGGAAGCCCTAATTTTTTCATCTGTAACTCTGCATTACCACTTCTGGAGGCGGGCAGAGCTGAATCTTTAATTCCATAATAACAATGCTTTGCACTCAACAGCATCTCTCATCCAATAATCTCCACACACACTATGCCAGTTAATTAAAAGGCCGACCTGCCCTGCCAGGAGGCCCCAACTGTCTGCTTCATGGCAAGGAGGGGGCCCCCATGTGAGGGGCAGTCCCAGAAACAAGGCCAGGGTGGACTGGGAGCTCTGGCCCACTGCCTATTCCTGTCGGAGAAAAAAGCCCATAACCCTGCGGAAAAACAATGGCTGGAGGCCACAGCTCCAGCAGGCGGTAATGCTTTCGGGCAGGACGTATGGTTCATCTCCCTCCCACCTCAGTCTGTCCATCTGCAAAGCGGGCTGGGGCCTGCACCTGAGGTTTAGTCACCGGGGATCGCCAGGATCACTCGCCTCCCACGGGACAGGAGACCGAGATGCTCTAAGATGCGGCGAGCCAAGCGTGAAGCCATTCGCCAAGGGGCTGCCCAGGCCGACCTTCCAGGTCACGAAAGATGTCGACGGCTAGCAGGGAGCAAGGGGTCTGAGCCTGCGCTCAGCAAGGGGCTCAGCAACCGGAGAAAAACTTCCCGGGAAAGTGAGCGCATCAGCCGTCCCGGAGGGGAGGCACGGATGCCCACCCGGCCAAGCCGTCGGCGGAGGATGGGGCAGGGGAAGGGGGTCTCCGGGGAGGGGCACAGACCCCCGCCCCAGGACTGACCATCCTGGTGCGGTCAGTGGGGGACCGCGCGGCAGCTGTCCGGGGTAGGGGTACGGTTTACAGGAGGGCAGCACGGATCCCGCTCGTAGGTCCTGGGGGGTCCCCGAGAGTGCATTTCGGATCCCAGCCCAACCCGGCCCTCCTAGGAGAGGAGGGGAAGGCAGAGGCAAAGCGGGCGGCTCGGGGCAGATACCCCCGACCTGCCCTTCCCTGGCTGGTGCAGGCCCAGGTGGGGCGACCGGGTCCGGGAGTCCCCGTGGCATCGGGCCTGCAGCGGGCGGCACGAGGTCGCAGGCCGGGCCAGGGGCAGCCGAGCCATGTCCCGGGCGATGGGCGGTACTCACCGGCACGGACATCTTGGCCGCCGTTCGCGGCGCCCGGGCGGACCGCAGCGCCGGGAGGCTAGGGGCTCGGTGGGCCGGCCAGCTCAGAGCCCCGCGCAGAGTCGCGGTGCTCTCCGGCTCCCGGCGAGCTCCTGCGCGTTCCCGACTGCCGGACCGTCCGGCAGCGCCAACCGCGCATGCGCCGCCGCGCCGCCGCGCCGCCCCTCCCCCTCCGTCTCCTCAGCCGAGGGCCGTGTTAAAGGCGAGGACCCTGGACCCCAGGCATTTTTCTGTCGGCCCAACGTGGCGTAGAGGCGCCTTGGTCTCCGCATCTTACCCACTCCTTAAGGGCCACCTCACGTCGCACCCTCTCCTGTCCGCCCACCCGGTTCTGGAGGCCAGAACCCCCACTCCCCACATTACATCCCAGTGCGCTGTGGCCCTGGCCGGGCTCCCAGTCCCTGTGTCTGGGAGCTGACCAGGAGGGCTTGGCCAGGCTGGAGGAAACGACCGGTCAGTCAAACTGAGCTCGTAGAATTCCCTCCTGCGGCGGAGAACGCCCCAGAGATCCCCGGGACAACCCCCAAGCTGCCCTGGCTCCTCCGCCTGAGCTCCTCCCAGCTCCTCCCCACCCCACCCCCACCCCCGCGCCAGACGTGGGGAGCTCCTGCTGCCCCAGTGAACAGCCTAGCCTATCCTATGATCACCCTGACAGTTAGATCTGGGCTGGCTCTTAGGGAGGGTCCTGTCTCCCAGTAGCCCTCACCCACGTCTCCCCTCCTCTGGCCTGTGCCCCAGGCCAGCCCTTCCATGTGAAGATGGGCCTGAGCCTTCCCTCCACAGGTTAAGCACCCCCGGTTCCTTCAGCTTTCCACATCTGACAGGTGTCCATACAGGTACCTGCTGAGACTGTGCACGGTCACTGGACCCGTTAGTGCTAATTAGCCCTCCTGCTGCCAGGGGGCCTTGCTGTGCCCCTGTTACCTTGAATAGGCCTGGCTCCAGGTCTCTCAGCTACTAAAGGCACACCTGTTCTTCTCAGCTACTAAAGGCCAACCTGTTCTGCTGCCCAGATACGCAGCCTGTCCCTGACCATGGGCTCTTCCTGGCCAGCCTGTGGAGGCCCAGCAAGACCTGGCCCCGGGAATGGCCATTGCTGCACTGAGAGGCTGGGGAAGGTGAGTGAGCACCTGCTGGCAATGTCCGGGAGGTCAGCACTGCCACCCACCCACCTGAGGAGGAAAAACAGCTATTCCACGGCCAGCCCAGCTCATGGGGGGTCTTGGAGGTGGACAGGGAAATCTAGCCCCCAGGAAATCTGTATGTGGAGGCAGGTGCCCATGGGCCCTGGGGGATGGGCTGTTCTGTCTGCCAGGTGTGCAGTGCCAGGAGGCCCATGATGACTGAATGGAGGAAGCAGAGACAGGTGGCAGGTAGCTTCCTCAGAGGCCCAGAGCTGGCCCCCAGCTCCCTGGACCACAAAATCCACCATTACTGGGGCTTAAAAGGCTCTCCAGCCTTCTTCCCCAAGGTGGGAAGGCTGCCTTGGTCTTGGGGAGGGTCCTAACAGTGGCCACAGGCACTGAGGGGGATACAAGATGAGCCAGAAAGGGGGAAGCTGAGGCCCACCACCAGGCCCAGGTCTGGTTTTAGGACTGATGAGCCAGGGTCCTTCCCTGCTCCAGTTGAGCAGGATTGCCCTCTTCTTGAGTCAGGGTTCCCAAATGTGCACCTCAGTTTCCCCAGCCCAGTGCTCAGCAAGGTGTTGTTAGAGGGGTAGGCAGGGCCACAGCAAGCAGAAAGGGGTCTGGGCCGACATCTGCCACATCCTCAAAGGCGCTCTGTTTGTATGTCTGGCAAGCAGCCCTGCCTGTGCCCACCCACCCCCATCCAGCTGGCACAGGGGCTCCTGAGCAGAGAGCAGCAGCTCAGCCTGGTGCCCCGGGTGTCTCTGAGGCTGTCAGGCTGCCACCCTGGCCTCCCACTGAGCCTTCCTCCTCAGCATCCAGGCTCTGCCTCCCTTTCCTCTCCCCTACTGTCTCTCATTGCCCACTGTTTCTGGCTTCTTCTCTCCTATCTCCCCCATCCCCATCTCTGTGCACCTGGCCAGAGGAGGTGGGGGGTGGAGAAAGACCCCTTTGACACCCCTGGGTACGGAGAATGGGAAACCAGGAGAGGGGTGCAGCTTTGGCTATGGCCAGAAACCATCTAGTCCTTGCCTCTAACTGCCCCCGCCCCGCCACAGCTGCTCACTCAGGAACGGCATCACTAACTCAGTCCTTAGTGCAGGGAGAGGGGACCCTGGCCAGAGCCTCACTTACTTGGAGTCAGGGATCCAGGGCCTTGGGTATGGAGTTAGGGGTGGCCAGAGGATCCCCATCAGGGTGCTGAGAACCCTGCCCTGACCCTACCAGGTGTCAGTACACCTGCCCCTCCCACACCTGCCCAGGCAGGCAAACAATGACTCACAGTTCTGCAGAGAGGTCTTCAAGATGGGCAGTTTAGATCAGAGCCAACAGCTGGGCTGCCTGAGCATGCGCCAGCACCGAGAGGGTCTTTGAGGGCTGACCAAGTCCTCCTACTGGTGGGGCGCTCACTTACAAGCCCAGGGAGACAGGGTTATTGTAGCTCCTGACACAGAGGAAAGGGAGTTTAGACAAAAGCAAATTAGGGCAGAGACAAGCTTCTCACTCAGCTCTTCTCACACTCTAGCCAGGCCTCTGTTCCCTGGGCCTTGCATCATCTAGAGGGACCGAAGGCTGGGAGGTGGCTTCTTCTCCCCCCATCCCCACCCTGTACCCCACAAGACAACCCAGGACAACCCTGCCAGGAGAGTACAGTGTACCTTAGAGGTGCCTCCTGGGCACATGCAGTAACCTTATATGCTCGTGATACATTTGTCACAATTAATGAACCAATGTCGATATGTTCATATAACAAAAAGGAGCTCTGGTGACACAGTGGTGAAATGCTGGGCTGCTAACCGAAAGGTCGGCAGTTTAAACTCTTTAGCCATTCAGCAGGAGAAAGACGTGGCAGTCTGCTTCCATAAAGATTACAGCCTAGGAAACCCTATGGGGCAGTTCTGCTCTGTCCTATAGGGTCATTATGAGTCAGAATCAACTCGATGGTAACGAGTTATTAACTGAAGTCTACATTGATAACTTTGATTTCTTTTCCACTCATTCAAGATACCATATTACATTTTAATTCGCATGTCTTCTTAGACTTCTTGGGGCTGTGAAAGTTCCTCATACTTTCCCTTTTTTTAAATGATCTTGATAGTTTTGAGGAGTACTGGTCAGCTATGTCGTAGGATGTCCCTCAACTGGTATTTGTCTGCGGTATCATGTTCTCCTCATGATTAGAGGAGAGTTATGGGTTTTTAGGACAACGGCCACAGAAGTAAAGTGCCATTTTAGAACATCACACTATTCTATCAAGGGTACATATTATCACAGTCGATGTTGACCTTGATCACCTGGCTAAGGTAGTGTTTGCCAGGTTTCTCTGCTGTAAAGTTCCTCTTTTCCCCCTTCTGTACTACTCTCTTTGGAAGGAAGTCACTATGCTCAGGCTACACATAAGCAGTGGGAGTTATGCTCCACCTCCTTGAGGGCAAAGTATCTACATAAATTATTTGGAATTCTTCTGCATGGGAAATTGATCTCTTCTCCCTCATTTATTTTTTCAATCATTTATTTACATCAGTATGGACTCATGGATATTTATTTTATACTTTGGATTATAATCCAATACTACTTTATTTTGGTGCTCCAGTGGTTCCAGCTTTGGCCATTGTGAGCTCTTTCCATTGCAAATCTGATTTCTCAAGAGAATCTAGAAATTCAAATTGTCTTGTAAAATCTGGATTTTGAAATGTTAACTGAGTGGACCAAAGGAAATGCTTCCTCATGCCAACTCAGGCAGCTTAGGGCTCTAGAGTCAGATTGCCTAGTTTGAATCCTCCTCTGCTGCTTGCAGCTGAATGCCTTTGGACAACATGAGTTAACCTGCCTAAGACTCAGTTTCCTCAGATAACAATACTCCCTGGGTTGTTGGGAGGATCTGGTGGAATGATGCAGGTAAAGTTTGAGGCACAGGCTCCTAGCACAGAATCCTTGCTTATTAAATGGCAGGGACCATCACTGCCACACACGAGTCAGGTGTGGTGAGGCAGCCCCCTAAGTTAGAAGGTAAGAGCAGCGTTTGCTCTTGGGAACCTGCAAGGATGGGGGTGGCCCGTGGGACCTTGTGAGTGCTATAGTAGATGGCAGTGAGAACTACCCACCTCAAGCCTGGTTTTAACATCAGAGTTGAGCTTTGACTCTGTATTGGCACCACATCAACAGATGGGGGAGTACCCAGAGACAGACGTCTTACCTTACTCACTTTGAAGTGTGAGTGACTACCTTTCCCCAGGAAGGCAAGTGAGGCTGGTATTTGAAATGCTGGCAGCATGGCCTCCAGATCATAGCATCACACAAGCCATAGTACAACAAACTGCCAGACAGGTGGTGCTGGTGGTGCATAATATTTAGGGAGGGTCTGCTGGGTGCTTAGTGTTGTGCTGGTTTCCAAATAAGTAGTGCTTTTTCTCAGTCTTCGTGGATTAGAATATCATAAGACACTAGATTTTTTTTTGGTTGTGGAGTGGAAAGTGAGTTTTAGTGTAATTAAAATTATTTTCTCTATCTTCTAATGTTTCTAAAATGAACATTTATTACTTGTGTAATTTTTTTTAAGAAAAATTTTTGAGGGAAAAATGCAGTGACCAAGTTCTAGGAAAATGCAAGCACCCAGGAAAGGATCCCACAGACCCTCCCGCCTCACTGTCACCCCTGGGGCTTGGTGCAAGGGTCTTTCCCAGGAGTAGACACTGAGTGGGGCTGGAGCAAGGGTTGCAACTGAGCAGTGAGTGGTGAAAGGTCCTGGGGTCACTCAGACCAACCCATGCAGCCCCCTCCATCCCCGACCAGGAGATAGAGGGAAAGGGACTTGGCTGGGGGCTTCCAGCATCTGCCCCTTAAGCTGGGGCAAAACCCCGGGCTCCCACCTCGGCAACCAGGGCTCTGCCTGCTGGCCTCATGGTCTTCTAAGATTTGTGTAATCTAGGAATAGACTCCTGTCCTAGGTGACTGTGACAAGCAGAATGTCATTCTCCATTGGAAGCAGTCCGCAGGGCATTGTGTTTGTGAATCCAGAGACGAAGCTGCCTGGTGAATAGTATACATTCTTTAAATTATTAAAAGAGCCCAGAAGAGCGGCTGCCACATTGGGGTCACCAGTGCGAGCCCCCAGAGACGCAGTTCACGTTCCCAGCGAGGCAGGGCCACCAGGCACCCCCAGCCCCCCATTGGCTGCTCTATGATGAGGCCATGGGGTAGGCCCTGGGGGAACTAGGAAGATCTCACTGCTCCCGGGGAGAGATGGATCCTCGGAAAACAGGCAGGAACTCACTGTAGGGAGCACAATCTGCACTTGGCAAGAACTCAGGCTCCCTGTCACCTTCAACCTTGCGTGGCGGGGCAGAGTAGTTGGTCTGGATGCCGGGCTGGCCTGCATTCTAGTTCTGCTGTGTGAACTTGAGCGTGGCATTTACATTCATGTTTGTCCCCATCTGTAAAATGGTATTAATAAAGCACCCCAGAATCTCACAACTCCAGGGAGCACCATCTTTATTCTAGGTGAATGGCACCCCCTAGAGTTGTGCAGTGCAGCAGCCGTGATTCATATGCACAGCACCACTGCACAGGGTTCCTGGGAGGAGAGCTGGTGTGGCACTTAATACTCGGAAGCACTTGGTTCACCACTGATATTGTCAGAATCCTTTGTCTCCTCTCTCTCCATCCTCAGAGGCACTGGCCTGCATTTCCTGGCCCCAGCTTTCTCCTTCTTATGCTCCCCTAAGGCAGGAGACCCACACTGCTCCTCCAGAAGGAAGCCCATGTTTACCGGGCAAGCCTGAGGGGAGTGCCCTTAAGGAGTGCCCACAGGTCTAAGCCCAGCTCATGCCAGGAGGCCCCAGGGTCCTGCATAGCTGGGAGCATGGACCAGTTCTCCATCTGCAAGCACTGGAGTCCAGGCCAGCTCAGCTCTGGGTCCTGCTCCATCTTCACTGAGGGATGCCCCCTCAAGTCTGGGGATGCATTTAATGGAGCAGTTGCCACAAGTCCAGTCTGTGCTGCTTAGTAATTGCCAAGAGACACCCCCATTTTATAGAAAGCAAAAGTGAGGCAACACAAAACAGCAGTGCTGCCACAGCTACAAAAGGAAGAGCAGTGCCGGAATGGATGTGCACGGCCTGGCCACACAGCTGGAATCCTGGGTGTGGGTCTGAGTGTCACAGCCAGCACTGATGTCCTCAATCCAGAGCACACACAAAGAAGGGTAACTGAAGTGAGAATAGGCTGGGCATGTTGTTGTACAAAAGTAAGACAGAGGGTCTGTGTTTGGGAAGATAAAGACGGGATGAATGCAAAGGCTACACAATCAGGAATAGGATAAGGTGAGCATGGACCTGCTCACCAAACCCCAGAACCATTTGAGAAGCATGAGAAACAAGAACCCCCATCTCTTTTTTTTTTAAATATTTTATTGTACTTCAGGTGAAGGCTTACAGAACAGATAGTTTCTCATGTAACAGTAACACACATGCTGTTTTATGACATTGGTTAA
>NW_004444130.1:3277772-3322342 GCF_000243295.1 Trichechus manatus latirostris
TTGATGTTGTTGTCATCCATTGATTGACTCTTCTGATTCCCTGTTGTATTTCTTTTGGTTTTGGATAGTCCTCGAGAGTTCATTTCCTAGAATGGTATCTGAGAACCCCCATCTCTTAAGTGAGCGGAACTCATTTCTCTGAGAAGTGAAAGGCTAAATGGATTAAAAAAATGTTTAGACCAACTTAGATGCATATGCCATAAAATTGGGTTTGTGAAGAATCATAGGTCATTGGGGTATATCTCTTCCCTGTCCAAATGCCCCCTCCAGAGACAGAGCCCTGGGCTGGGACAGCAGAAGGTTCTGGAACTCAGGGACAGTGTAGTCTAGTCTTCTTCATGGCTGGCCAGTTTTCTAGTTCAGGGCACATCTTTGACCCAAAGAACTGAGCTCTCTCCTCAGAGACCAGCAAACCAGGCTTCCTCTCAGAATCTCCTCTTCTCACAGGTCTTACATAAGAGAGGGACACACCTCCCTTGCTGGAGAGGGAAACCTTTCTGGGAGGTGACCTGGCATTCTATTTCAAGGCCTTGACACACTAACTCCACTTGTAGAAGTAATCTAGAAACAATCAGGGATGCAGACAAGGATGTAGGGAAAAGGCAGTTCATCACAGCATTGTTTATATAATAACAGAAAGTGGGGGAAGCTAAAGGGCCAACAGTAGAGGATGGGTAAAATAGGTATGGAACAACCATGTCATGGTATCCTATACAGCCATTAAAAATCGTATTCGCAAAGAATTCTGAGTGAATAGGGAAATGCTCGTGATACAAGGTGCAGTTCAAAAAGGAGAATATAAAACTGCATGTATCAGTGCTGTCCAGTTGAATTCTGTGATGATGAAAGCGTTCTCTATTCTGTAATTACATTTTAATTATATTCTATAATCTGTCCAATACGGTGGCTACGGAGCACTTGCAATGTGGCCAGTACAACTGAGGTAGTGAATTTTTTTTTTAATAATTTATTTTTGTTGTTGAGAATATACACCGCAGAACTGTAAAGATGGCGTAGGGGTGGCATCTGACCTCCTTTAACTTCACAAGTGGAAAGGAGAACAAGATCAATAGGCCAAGACTGATCGCTATGAGGCAGAGGTCAGATATGCCTCCTCTCTTCACCATCTTTACCGATTCTGACATCAATTGTCTCTCCCATGGCACTCTCTTCTTCTCTGCTGGGTTCGATAATTCACTGCAGTGGCCACACAGAACTCACAGATAATACTCAGGATTATGGGGTTTATTAGGGAAGTAACAGGTTACAATTCAGGTTCGGGAACACTCAGGATACAGTTCTTCTATCAGGACAGCCTCTTCTCAGCTGTGCTTGCAGGCATACCTCTCTCTGGCCCCTCGGCCTCTGCTCTGCTCGGGCAAGTGTTACAAAGCTCTTTCAGCTCTTCCAGTAAGTGCCCTGAGGCACCCCACTCTGCCAGTGACCCGCCTGCCCAAAAGCACTCAGCTTTCTCCCTCCATAAGCCAGGAAGCCCAATGCGCTGTTTACTGCTGGTTTCTCCTGCTGGTGTCTCTCCCACAGCTTCTCACCGTCTTCAATATTACAGCTCTTTCTTGGTCCCATGGTTCCAGGAGCTTCTCAGCACAGGGATCTCAGGTCCAAAGGACACCCTCCACTCTTGGCTCTTCTTCTCGGTAGCAGTAAGATCCTCTCTCTGCTCTGGAATTGGCTCTCTTTTAAGCCTAGCAGGATGGCAAAACTGACCAATCCCTTCATTAGAGTTCGAAAGACCTTATTTGCATGGTTCCACCCAATCACTTGGGTGGGAGTTACAACACCATGGTGAGAAAGGCTACACAAAAGTGATCCATCACACCGCAAGAACATGTACTAATTCAACAGTTTTTACATGTACGATTCAATGACATTGATTATATTCTTTGAGTTGTGCAACCATTCTCACCCTCCTTTTCTGAGTTGTTTCTCCCCTATTAACATAAACTCACTGTCCCCTAAGTTTCCTATCTTTCAAGTTTCTGTCATCAATTTGATCTCATATAGATAGATCTTAAAAGAGCACAGTGCTCAAGGCAAACATTCTTTGCTAGTTAAGCTAAATGATTGTTTGGTTTTAAGGAGACTTCAGGTTTCCTGAATACAGTCAAATACTTTGAGAGACAGAGTAGCAGGGGTAGGGGTCTGGGGACCATGCTTTCAGGGGACATCTAGGTCAACTGGCATAACAAAGCTTATTAAGAAAATATTCTGCATCCTACTTTGGTGAGTGGCATCTGGGGTATTAAAAGCTTGCAAGCAGCCATCTAAGATGCATCAATTGGTCCCAACCACCTGGAGTAAAGGAGAATGAAGAACACCAAAGACACAAGCAAAGTATTAGCCCAAGAGACAGAAAGGGCCATATAAACCAGAGACTTCATCAGCCTGAGACCAGAAGAACTAGGTGGTGCCTGGCTACCACCAATGACCGCCCTGACAAGGAACACAACAGAGAGTCCCTGATGGAGCAGCAGAAAGATGGGGTGCAGAACTCAAATTCTAGTAAGAAGACCAGACTTAATGGTCTGACTGAGACTGGAGGTACCCTGGATAGCATGGCCCCTGGACTCTCTATCAGCTTAGAACTAAAACTATTCCTGAGGCCAACTCTTCAAACAGGGATTGGACTGGACTGTGGGACACAGAGTGATACTTGTGAAGAGTGTGCCTCTTAGTCAGGTAGATACAAGAGACCAAAGGGGCAGCTGCTGTGCAGAGATGAGATGGGAAGGCAGAGAGGGTTAGGAGCTGGTTGAATGGACATGGGGAATCAGGGATGAAAAGGAGGAGTGTGCTGTCACAGAATGGGGTGAGCAATAAGGGTCACATAACAATGTATGTATAAAATTTTGTGAGACTAACTTGAAATGTTAACTTTACAACAATTAAAAAAAAAGACTTCAGGAGATATTTTTGGTTTAAGGGTTAAATATTATTTCAGGGCAGTCATTTCAGGGGTTCATCCAGCCTCCATGGCTCCCAAAAATCTCAGTTCCATGAGAATTTGAAATCCTGTTCTACATTTTCTCCCTTTTGATCAGGATTCTTCTATACAATCTTTGATCAAAATGTTGAGGTAGTGAATTTTTAATTTTAAATAATTTAAAATGTAAATTTAAGTAGCCACATGTGGTTAGTGACTTTTGTATTGAACCACACAGAACAGTATGATTCAATTACAAAAGCACTTGAAAAAAGACAGAGAAAAAAGGTGCCAGAATGTTAAAGTACTTTTCTCTGTTAGTAGGATTATGGGTGATTTAAATTTTGTTTGATTTTTCTGCTTTCACATTTTCAAACAGTGAACAGATTCTTTCTATAGTTAGAATAACAATAGGAGGTATGCCAGAAGGAGGAAAAGCCTCTTGCAGGTGGAGCCCACACTGGCTTTGTGGCTAGGAAGCTAGGATAAGCTGCCCCGTGCAGGGCCTCTTTTGACAGGGACGTTGTGCATCTGGCTGTTGGGTATTCTCCAAGCAGCAAGGCAACCTAGCTGACGTACTGCACGCTTGATGTTGCTGGTATGACAGTGTGTGTGTGCGTGCGTGCGGTTCTTGCCATCTGCTGTCAACCTGGCAGCAAAGCGTTGCCCATTCAGCTGTGTTTGTTGGTACTTGGGTGGATGTTGTTTGAATTTCTCACTTGCATCCCAGGTCTTAGTTCAGCTGCTTTTCCAAGTTACGGACAACTTTAAGGAGCTTTCAGCTCTCATCTTGCCTGTGGAAGACGTCTGGTGGCAAGGAAGAGTTAGACTAAAGTGGAATACTTATAATTTTTCTGGAAACCACCACTTGCATTGCAAAGGCAACACAGACCTCCACGATGATGCTTAGTCTGATTTCCGGCCCCACGTGTCTACAGACCTCTTAAGGGCACACACATCACGTGAGACACTGCTGGTGCAGAAGGGCTGGGGTGGGGATGTGGATTGGCAGGCTCCCCTCTATTGTCCCCAGCCTCAACTTCAAAGGTCCAATAAAACCTGTTGCCATCTAGCGACTCCACAGGACAGAGTGGAACTGCCCTATAGGGTTTCTAAGGCTGTAAATCCTTACAGAAGCGGACTGCAACAACTTTATCCCGTGTAGCAGCTGGTAGGTTTGAAACAGCGACCTTTTGGTTAGCAGCAGAACGCTTAACCACTGCGCCACCAGGGCTCCTTAAAGGTCCAGTGAGGGAGTTCAGTGACAGAGCTGTGACAGGGTCCAGCGAGAGATGGCAGTAAAGATGAAGCAATCAGATGGGGTGTTCAGGACAGAGTGGGTCCACCCTGCACCTGACAGTGCCAGCCAGTACCCCAGAGCTTCCTGACTTAAAAATAGCGTTTTCCCTTTGCTGGTCAGGGTGCTCTTTAGGCAGGCCCAGGTTGTAATGCAAATGTGTTAATTGGGAGAACCCAAAACCCAAACCCACTGCTGTTGAGTTGATTCTGACTCAAAGCAACCCCACAGGGTTTCCGAGGCTTGAAATCTTTACGGAAGCCGACTGCTACATCTTTCTCCCGTGGAGCCTCTGGTGGTTTCAAACTGCTGACCTTTTGGTTAGCAGTTAATTGCTTTAACCACTGCACCACCAGGGCTCCTTAATTGGAAGACAGCCCTGAAATCATTAACGGGTTAGTGAAGCTAATCAAAGAGGACAGCTTCCTGCCCTCCAACAGGGGACCTGGGAGAAGATGCACCTGGAGAGGGATCAGCCCCAGCAAAGCCCCTCCTGGCCCTGCCCTCACCTGTCCTGCACACCGTGCTGCCCTAAAGGGCTTGGAGTAGTGAGGGTCACACCTCCCTAGAGAGGGCACCCACAGCAGCCTCATGTCACAGCCATAACCAAGAGCCATAGGGATAGCTCAGGATGCTAGGCAGTTTGAAGACAGGCAGTTAACTTCCACTAGAAAACCCAGTCTTCACTGTAAATTATTTTGGTGTCTTTACATTTCAAGCTCATTTGTCCAGGTCAGGAGCTATTTACTTTGCACATAACAAGTGGAGGCTGCTGCAGTAGCTAACATCTGGCTCGTTCATGTCCTGTCTCTGCACATCTGCCAAGCCATATCGGTAAGGGGAAGGCTGACACAGCAGGTTTTGCACCATTGGCTGGCACAGCCCCCCTGCCCCCAGCTTCCCCAGGCCCTCTGAACCTACTTTCCAGGGAAAAGGGACTTAGGGAAGGGGTCCTGGGAGATCACCTGTCTATGGGAGTCTCTCATCTCCTGGGAAACATTCCAGGAGCCATTTGGGAGGATCATTCCAGAATGCCTGCTACCACAGAATGGATGCAGAGAAAGCTACTTGACATCTAGCAAAGCCCATCACCATGGCAACCCTTCCATCCTTGAACAGCCCTTCCCTTGGACCTTTTGAAAGGAGACTGACAGAGAGGTGACGGAAGTTTGAATGTTGGTCTTTTCTTTAAAAAAAAACAAAAAAAAAACTTACCTTGAAATATTTCAGATAAGTAGAAAGGTATAATGAATAACACAATATCTGTGTCTCCATCTCCTAATGTAAGATTAAAAAAAAAAAAAAAAAACACACCTGCAAATGAAGCGCCTTTTTTTTTTTTAACTTTCCCTGATCGTATTACCTATCTTATCCCACAAGAGGTAACCGCTATGATGAATTTATTGTTTATCACTCATTTATATATTAATTCCAACCAATATATATAGTATTGTTTGCATGTTTAAAAAAATGTGGTAACATACATAACATAAAACTTGCCATTTATCTTTTTATGTCCCCTGAAACCATGGTCCCCAGGCCCCCACCCCTGCTACTCTGTCCCCTGAAGTGTTTGGTTGTATTCAGGACACATCTTAGCTTTTGGTTTAGTCCAGTTGTGCTGACTTCCCCTGTAGTGTGTGTTGTCCTTCCCTTCACCTAAGAAAATTCTTGTCTATTATCTAGTTAGTGAATTCCCCTCCCTCCATTCCCACCCTCGTTTTTGTTACATTATTTTTACAGTAAAATGTGCATCACATAAAATTTACCATTTTAATCATTTTTCAATGTACAATTCAGTGACATTAAATACATCCACAATGTGTGTAATTATCACCATTATCTATTTCCAGAACATTGGTTGCGTGTTTTTAAACTTACATAACCGGGGTCATACTTTAGGTCTTTTGCACCTTGCTCATCTGTGAGCTCCAGCTTATTCACTTCATTGCTGTGTCTTATTCCACTGTGTGAATATGTCACAATCAACCCATTTCCTGATGGGCATTTGGGTGGTTTTCCAGTTTTCTATGGTTGCCAATGGTCCTGCACGGACATCCTCAACCTGCCTCCTGTGTGCATGCCAGTGCTTTTCTAGGATGTAAGCCCAAGGGTAGAGCTGCTGGGCCACAGGCTGGTGCAGCTCTAGGTTTATTAGACCTTGCCAAAGTGTTCTTCAAAGTAGTATTAATTTATACTCCCACAAGCTTGCTTTTCTTGGGGAGCTAGAAGCCAGGCAGACAATTTTAATAATAGTAACTTAACACTTGGATAGTGTGTTTCATTTAATAAAATGCTGTGAGGTAGGCAGAGCAGGATTATTAGCCATTAAAAACAACATTTTGAAGAGGAGGAATCTGTACCGGCATAGTTCTCACGGAGACAAGCACTGGCAAAAGTGTCTTGGGGGCTCTTAGTCCAGTTCCTTATTAGCTCTGACCATGTACAGCTCACTTAAGATTTAGTTCTTAATGCATCCCCTTTGGACCTTACACAGAGCTCCTAATTAGAGTGCTCTGTTCCTCGTGAAAATAGGTGAGCAGTACTCATAAAGAGGCTTATTTTATTCTTTGACCTTATACTATTTTAGAGCAATGGGAAGGTACCAGATGCCCTGGAAATCCGACACGTCCATCTGGGACACAGAGAAGGCAGAATATTGATGGCAAGAGCATGGCCAGGAAACTCATCTCTCAGGGACCATCTAGACTCTGCAGGACCAGTTCAGAAGGGCCTTTGGGGCATCCTTTGTCAGCCATGCAGGCCACAGCAAGAGACAATGCTGTATCCCACAGAGGGTTGCCAAACTGCCTTTTAGCACTGACTCATTCTTTCCGCTTCCCTACAAACGTTTTCCTAGGCAGTTCCCAACTTCTGGATAAAGGAGCATTATTTCCTTTGGGAGTTAGGCAGGAGATTAGTTTTCACTAATAGCTAGGTAAAATATTTCCATTTGTTCTTTAAAATTGTGGGCTAGATAAGAGACAGAAAGGGCCATATAAACCCGAGACTCCATCAGCCGGAGACTAGAAGAACTAGATGGTGCCCAGCTACCACCAATGACCAACCTGACGAACACAACACAGTGTCCCTGATGGAGCAGGAGAAAAGTAGGGTGCAGAACTCAAATTCTAGTAAAAAGACCAGACTTAATGGTCTGAGACTGGAGGGACCCCAGAAGACATGGCCCCTGGACTCTCTGTTAGCCCAGAACTGAAACCATGCCCAAAGCCAACTCTTCAGACAAAGACTAGACTGGACTGTGGGACATAAAATGATACTCATGAAGAGAATGCTTCTTAAGTCAAGTAGATACATGAGACTAAATGGGCAGCTCCTGTCCGGAGGCGAGATAAGAAGGCAGAAAGGGACAGGAGCTGGTTGAATGGACACAGGAAATCCAGGGTGGAAAGGAGGAGTGTGCTGTCACATTATAGGGAAAGCAGCTAGGGTCACATGGCAATGTGTGTATAAATTTTGTATGAGAATCTGACTTGAACTATAAACTTTCACTTAAACCACAGTTTAAAAAAAAAAAAAAAATGTGGGCTAGAGAGTGTCTGCCATGGTTCAAACAAGACTTTCATGGAAAAGGTGCCTCTTGATTAAAGATAACACACCTCCATCAGCACCACCACCCAGCATGGCCTCACCCAAAAAAGCTAGGCATTTGTGGAGGCAGCTTACTGTCCTTTGAGAATGAGGTAAGAAGAGGTGGCAGTGCTGGCTGGGAAGGCAGGTCCTGCCACAGATGATCAAGAGCAAGGTCTAGGAATGGCCCATGCGTATTCAGGCACCTCCGTGGATGCCCTCCTTGCCCTCCAGTTTGCCCTGTCACTGAACTGCGCTGGCCTGCTCCTTGGCAACCGCATCAGTTCCTTGCACTCTCTCTTACACCTGTTTAACCCTCTGCCTGTGAGTGCTGGCTAGCACAGGAGGAACACTTCATTCTGCAACCACGGCACTCTACCCTCCACCCACTCCTCTGGAATAATTTTAAAGACCAAATGGAGCAAAGCCTGGTTTATTACAAAGACTGAATGTGGCTGCTGACCCATCACTCATTCCCATCCCCCTTCTTCTTGCTTGTCTTCCACAGCAGAGGCCGGAAGTGCTAAACACTCACTTTTCCAGCTTCTCTTGCAGCTACGGGTGTTCACGTGACCCAGTTATGGCCAATGAGACATAAAAGTCTGCTTTGAAGTTGTTTTTGAAAGTCTCATTGTAAGATGATACATGTGTGTACATACATACTCATACAAATACATCAGCTGTAGACAGCTGCTTCATCAAAGAGATGACGTTAGTTCAGTACAGGTGGTTCTTAAAGAGGTTACACTTAGATCAAAAGGGAGACAGTTGAAGTGAAGGCAAACAAACAGTTTAAAATATGAGAGTCTGGGCATACCAAAGCAGGCATCTAGGAAGTTGGGAAGGAGGGGATCTGCAACAGGAATGGTGCAAATAGCTGTGTATCCTTGATAAGCTGCCAGATTCTTTCAAAAGAAGGAACTCCAGGGGCTTTTCAAAAGACAGATGTGTAAAGAGTCATGGAGTGGAGGTCAGGTGTGTACAACAAACCTGCTGGGAGAAGACTTACCAGATCTAGAGATGGCATACAGGACCTGCGGAGGTGTAACAGTAATCTAATCAGAGTACAGGTGGAGGTGTACGAAAGTTGGACCTCCAGCAAAACAGGGCAAGGCACACAGTAGTGATTTTCATTGACATATCTGACTTCTCTCTCCCTGTCTTGGGGGAAAGCGAGAACAGCAAACCCACCTGTAAGAAGAACCCAGCATGTTCTTGCAACTCTTGTCTGTTAGGGTTTCAAAGGTGGTGAACATTTGCTACAAAGAAAAACCCCAGCTTAAAATGAGCCCAGTACCATTTATTCTGTAGAATTCCAGATCATTTTTCAAATAGGGAGAGGAGCCAACTTGTGCATTGCCAATATAATGGCAGTTGAGACAAAAACTGTGTGAAATAGAACACTAGAGGCACTCAAAACTCCAGAGAAGTTAGGGAAAGAGTCATCCAAATGGTAGTGAAATAGTGGCTCCAGAGAGTAACGCATGGGTGGGATTTTCATCTTGATCTTAGCTGGTCCCTCCTGCCAGCTTGGATGTCCTACCCTAATCAGAACACCGCAGGTCTTGGGTTAAAGGACTTAGTCCTGTTATTCCTGACCTGGTGCAGGATCATACTCAGGCCTCATACGCTGCCTGTTCTCATGCTGATCTGAGTGCTCTATTACCACTCCTTTATAGGAGTGGATATGAACAGACAATGTGTTCAAATGTAGCTTGTAAACCAGCTTTCTGAGTAATAAGGTCCATAACCACATAACCATTCAGGGTTGACAATCAGGTCTTGGTTACCATGAGCTCCTGACCAGAAACTGGAGGGCTGGGTGGGGAGACGTGCACGAGCTAGGGTTTGTAACCCTTCAGGCCTTTCATTAGCTCATGTCAACCCTATGAGGTGTTACTCATGCCATTTACAGACCAGAAGACAGACGCTCAGAAGTTGACCCTTCGTCAAGGTCTAATAGCTGGCAGATGTCTGATCAGAGATTGGATTTTAGTCTTTCAACCCTACCTTCTCCCAAACCTGTTTGTGTTATTCAGCACGCGCACACACACGTCCTGGGGTTTAATACTTAATGTGAATGGTTTCTACCTCCATTTCCCTCTTCACCACAGATCTGTCATTCTCCTTCTTGCCGCTCTCAAAATTTCTGATGCTACACGGGTGTTTAGAATTTAAATTTTCTGAAGAGGGTATAAAAAAGAAACAGCTCTTCTGAGTCATCTCTGACAAACCAAAAATTAAAGAATTATCGAGGTGGGAGCTTATCTGAAGTTGACTTTAACTTTGGGAAGAGGAAAAAGGCTGAAGGGAAAAAAGATCTCTTAATTCAGCAATAATATATCCTTATTCTCAGTCTTAGGCTATATTAACAGGAATCCCATTCAGGAGAGGGAAAGAGATCGGGACAAAAGCAAGACCAAAGTGAATACAATACTGCCCAGGGACTTGGCATTCCACCAGT
Organism: Trichechus manatus latirostris; assembly: GCF_000243295.1. Classification (NCBI taxonomy): domain Eukaryota; kingdom Metazoa; phylum Chordata; class Mammalia; order Sirenia; family Trichechidae; genus Trichechus; species Trichechus manatus. The sequence goes on from NW_004444130.1 coordinate 3,288,066, forward strand.
GCTCTGGGCTCCTTCCCAACGTATCCGAGGCAAGGTCGACTTTGGGAGGAGACAGCCCCGTGAGCCAGTGGCCTCGGAAAATCCACATCCAGACTGGTCAGCTCTGTTCACCATGGCTGGCAAGACATGGCTGGAATGTGTTGGCCGGGTTGGACTTTGCAGCAGAATAAAAGGAAGGCAAGGAATGCCGTCATCTTCACCAACCTCTCACAGGACCAATTTTTATTTTTATTTTTTAAAGACAAACTTTTAAAAGTAAAAATGAATGAAACTACATGAGAGCAAGATACACAGGCAGAACTTCAATGCAGAAAAAAAAGACCTTACTGGGAAACCTTGATGAGAAAAACCAGAAACATTTCACAGATGCACAAGAAGCTCACATTGTAAACAGGATTAAGCTGATATTGATTTTCCCTCAGAACATCAGGGCTTCATTTTGCTCAGCCTGAGATCTCGCTCAATTTCAAACTGCCTGTGATCCACTCGGTCTAGAAAAGCTTTCCGTTCAATGTACCTAGAAGGAGATGAGAAAGATGTCTGTCAATAGAATCCAGTAAGAGAAACTGCCTCCCCTGCACCATCTCTCACCTCCCCCATATAATCTGGCTCACTTGACCAAGAGGGGACTACTGGGTTATAGCAAACACAACAGATGAACACAGCTAGTGCCCAGAAGGTGCACCCATGACTCTTTGAGGAACATCCAAACTGCTCACACTTGGGCTATAGGAGGATTTTTTTGGTTCAGATGTGAATGAAAATAAAATGAAAAGGAGAAGGCAACAACTTATCAAAGGGAAAGGGCACGAGAGACTTGGGCACAGGAGAACACTGCAATTTGTAACAAGACTTTAAGGAAAGAAGAAAGAACATGCTTAGTCAACATGGGTTCAAATTCCTAGCCAGTCACCCATTAGCTGGGCAACCCTGGTCAAGGACGTAACATCTCTTGAGTCTCATTTTCCTCAACAGTAAGACAGTGCTGTCGTACTTCCTGGCAGTGGTTGTGTAGGACACCATGAATCAGTGGTGTGTTGAGGTGGTGGGGAGAGAAAGCGATTCCTCCTGCATAGATAGATCAAAAGGTGAAAAAAGGTACATCTGAAATGTGAGAAATCTGGTAGTAAAAATTACCTCACAGGGCTGCTGTGAAGGTGAAGCACAGGTAGTCCCCAACTTACAATGTATTCGAGTTACCACGAACTGCACTTAAGACTGTTTTTTTTTTTTTTTGTGGGTACATCTTATCGTTAGTAGTATGTATATATCTATGTATTAAAATAAATCTGTAAGTTTATATGTAATGTTTCCAACTCCCAAAGACAAAGATCAGATTTATAAAGATACTGAAAATAAAAGGTAATAATAATGAAAACTAAAAAAAAAGAAAAGGTATTCGAGTTATGCCAGAACTGATGTACGACGATGTAACAGGACCCCGTTAGGGACTGCCTGTACATAAAGTGCACCTGTTAGAAGTTAAATACCTTTAGCTCTCCCCTTCCCCTCGCCCTTCTCTCCTCTCCTTGGAAGATAATTTGGGGCCAGGTTGCTTCTGCTGGATGACAGAAGAGGCCTTTCCCTAAATTCCCCTAAGACAGGGAGATCAAGCACCTCTGTGCCCACATTCCACACACAAGGTCCCTTATAAGGTTGATGCCCAGCTCCCGAAGCTGGGCCGGGGTCATTACAAATGGTTTCCCTCGGTCCTGCCCCAAGCCCACTGGCAAGATGAGAAGGGAGCATAATGCTGAAGCGAAAAGCCAGGCTGGCTGCTTAATGAGACACAGCTGCATTTTAATGTACCTCTGTGCTATAAAGGGGCCTGCGATTTGCCTGGGGGAGGAGATCTCTGCTGCTAATTAATCTACTGAGAGAGCAAAATTGCCACTGAAAATGGGAGTCATAATTGAATCTCTGCACTAATTTTTCTTTTGTTGCACGGTGGAAAATGTGCATCTGCTGTTACAAGGTCATTCCATCGATGGTTCAGGAACCTGTGTGCCTCTGGAGGTCAGGGCCTCGCTCTCCTTCCCCACAGCACCCTGGAAGTCCTGGCCAATCCACCTGCTTCCAGCCAAGCCTGTTGCCACTAACCCTGCGCTTCACTACAGACAGGGAAGCATGTAAGTGCTGAGCTAGGGGTTCCAAGTTCGAATCCTGATTCTAGGCAAACACATAACATTGCCACTTCTCACTTTTCTTAACAGGAAAAAAAAAAAAAAAAAGGATAATGGCCCCTCCTCTGAAGGGCTGCAGTGAACATAAAATGAAACAGTGTATGTATAATGCCTGGCACAGCACAGGTGTTCCGTAAGTGGTAGCCAATGGTATCACTATTGTTTTTGAAGCCAGCCTGCACCAGGGCCATGAAGACAGCAGATGATCCAAGAGCAGCAGCCAGTCCCTGATAATGTGTGTTATCAAGGACTAGTAACCACCACCCAGTACTGGATCAGGCGCTACACCATCGATGAGAGGCCAGAACAGGTTAGAAACACAACTGGGCCTGCTTTTAGGTTGGATATAAGCCCTCAGAGTTAGGATTGCTAGATTTAGCAAATAAAAATACAGGGTGCCCAGAGAAATTTTTTGTTTTTTTGGAGTCACAACTTGCTGGAATGTTTACTTATTTTTAAAACATCTACCTTTTAAAAGACCATGGTTAACTGACATATCCAAAATAGCCCAACTGTATAAATTCTCATGTTTTTAATTGCTCCAGGCTAAAATAAATATATGGAAACATTCATGTCCATGAATCTAAATAAGTTCAGTCTCTCACTCCAATTCGATGCTCTTTTTTTTTCTTTTCAACATTCTGTTCTGCATTTCTCCTGCCCCTACTACCCCATGCATTTGACAAGAGTTACTGATTTTTCTTTCTTTTTTTATTGTTGTAGTTTAAATGAAGTTTACATTTCAAGTTGGTCTCCCAAACAAAAAATTATACATACATTGTTATGTGACCCTAATTGCTCACCCCATACTGCGACGGCACACTCCTCCTTTCCACCCAATTCCCCATGTCCATTCAACCAGCTCCTAACCCTCTCTGCCTTCCCATGTCACCTCCAGACAGAAGCTGCCTGTTTAGTCTCTTGTATCTACTTCAGCTAAAGGCACACGAGTATCACTTTATGTCCCCAGTCCAGTCCAACTGCTGTCTGAAGAGTTGGCCTTGGAAATTGTTTTAGTTCTTGCCCAGAAAAATTTTAATTTCAGATAAATGAGTAAGTTTTTAGTATAAGTATGTCCCATGCAGTGTTCCATACTTATACTGAAAAAACTATTCATTGTTTATCTGAATTCAAATTTCTCTGGGCATCCTGTATTTTATATGGCAACCTTCTGCAGGTGGAGAGGGGAGATGGTGCCTGGTGGCACTGCTACCTTACCTTACAGGTGAGGAGGTATGGAACTCTCTGCCACAGAATGTGGAAGAGACTCTCCCACACCTACTACTTGGGATCGTTCAGTTCAGCACTCAGGTGGGATTATTCTTTAAGACATGAGCCTGCTGCTCATCTCTAAAGGACCCACCATCCTTTAGATGCTATGGCCTAAACCTGCCTGGAGACCCTTTCTCTTCTTAGGTTATCAGAGTGCACAGTCACTATGGGGGCAAGGCCAGGAAAGGCCAAGTGAGGCTGGTGCTGGGTAATGAGTGCTCTCAGAGGACTAACTGGTCTCCTCCTTACCTTTCACCTGGGAAATTTTATTCTAAGGAAGCAATTGCCCAACCAGCAGTGTGTGGGGGTGGGGATGGCATATACACAGCAGAGGCTCTGAGGGTCAGAAAAGGTTCACAGAACTATCTAATGAACCTGTGCTTGCCATGGTTGGAGCTCCCCAAATGAAGCACTACGGAAAAGAGGATCTGAAAGCAGCTGACAGAGCTTAGGTCTCCTCCATTCATCTTCCCTGGCAGACACGGCAGCTGTAGACACTGTGGGTCCCTTATTATACAGAGAGGAAACAAGGGAGACTGCGGTGGGGAAGTACAGATACTTGGCAGAGCAAACCCACTTCCAATCTATCCTCCTTTTCCAGCCCAGCACCACGTGGCCCTGGGGGAGAACACTGCTGGGAGAGTCAGTGTCCTGACAGTAGAGAGGAGGCTTCCACTCCCCCTCGGAAGTGCCCAGCAGAAAAAAGGGGCGGACCATGGCAGAGATCATGCTGTGTTTTCACGCACCTGTGGATGCAGGAGGACTTTAGGGCATGTTTCAGGGCTACCTGTCTGGGAGTAGGGAGGGGGGAGGAAGGAGGATGGATGCAGCCTTGAGTTTGTAGTCCTTCTTACTGACTTTCCTTTAAAGAAGAGGAAGTGATACTTAAATTAGGATGGCCTTGCAGATTCCGGGAAACTGTGCTAAGTCCAGCTGACCCTGAGATTATCAAGAGCAAAGGTTGGGCACAAAGGAGGCAGGTGCAGGCCGAGGTTAGGTTTAGGGAAGGCCTCAGACAGCAATGAGGACACATGTGCAGAATGCAATTGAATTCTCAAGGGCAACCCAGACAAAGGCCATCATGGCAGGTCTGGTGACTTTATTCCCCATCACAGCCATCTGCAGCTGCTCACAGGATCCTTGTGACAGCCTTGGTTTACTGCCAAGAGCTGACCCTGAACGAAACGTCCACTGGACATGGCCTCCCCCACCTCAAAGAGCCAGAAAAGGTGCTGTGGATGGTAATGGCAGAGAGGATCCAGGCTCCAGCCAAGGCTCTGATATCTCTCAGCAGGACTTTGGGCAAGATACTTAATTTTGTGTGCCTTGTTTGTTTTCTTCTCTGTAAAATGGGAATAAAAATTACAGTACAGGCAGTCCCTGGGTTATGAATGAGATTGTTCCTAAGTGTGTCTTTAAGAATTTGTAGTTAAGCTGGAACAGGTGCTTACGGTTCTTATGCTGCCTTATTTTAGTGCAAGAAAAGGCTTGAAGCCTTGTCAATGATTTACAGGCTGCACATGCAGCAAGTGAAGGTGACTGTGATGAAGAATTCATTGTGAGCAGAGGTTGGTTCAATCATTTCAAAGTGAGGGCAAATTTATATAACATTGAGAGGGCAAGTACCAGTTGTCTGTAACCTGAACACTTACTGTACCCCTCGGACAACAGATGAAACTCAGTGAGAACTGCTTTGTAAACAATGAAACCACCAATAGCTGTGAGAGTGGTTAAGGGTTTCTTGTTTCCCCTTTCTGACTTGACTGCATCTCTACAAAGCCTCAGAACCCAGGACAACTGGAACAAAGATCAAATACTCCAGAAAGAGGAAGGGTTCCTCGGGAGAGGCTGCCTCCTCAGAAGTGGCCCGAATGCATGGCCTGTTTAAAATCAAGTCTCAGGACGTTTCCAGCCACAATAAGTGGGCTACAGTTCTGGAGCAGAGGCACTAGCTGACAAGGGCAATGAGAATCTGGCCTCTTGCTCCTTTCCCATCCTGGTGATTTGCTGGCCCAGGCCCAGCACTCCTGGGGGCCCAGCCTGATTCTGCCCAGCCCACAGGGAACCTGGGGGTGGGGATCACCCCTCCCCAGTACCACTGCCTTATGTGACCCACTTTAGAGGCAGCAGCTCTTCTAGGCTGACGTTAATAAAATGTGCACCAAGAACCTAAGGGATTTTCTAGCTTTTCCTTTCAAAACCAGGTTAGACACAACAGGCTCTGACATCTTTTTGATTTTCCAACCCAAATTACTTTTCTGCTACCAACTTTCCTGAGATCTAGGCCAATGAGGAGGGAAGGAGAAATGAAAGAGTGGAGAAGAGGACAAGAGAAGGATAGAAAACGCTATCAGGGAATATGTCAGTCCTTACTGTCTGGGAACCCAAAGTGCAAATGGAGTGATGGATGCCCACCACCGAGAGGTCAAAGGTCTCTGAGGGGGAGAGGGGCCTTAGGTGTGGGATGTCCTAAGGCTCCATCGCATGGCAACCCTGTGGCTGGATGCCAAAGAGAGACCTGAAACGGGCAGAGCCGGGAGACGCAGGGAAGTCTGAAGTGGATGCACACAACTGAGGATGTTGGGGCTGAGCTATTCAGACTCTCTGCTCCAAGCAGAGCCAGCATTCAGATACCCGAGCACGGATTCCCTGCAGCACAGACACGAGCAGAAAAATGGGGTAAACCTCAACTCTGAACACCAGTAAAGCCATGGGCAATGGCAGTGCTCCGTGGTGAGAACAAAGCTCTGATCGGGATAGATGTAATGAGGTATGTCCTTTTTGGCTGTAAGAAATGCAACTGAAAGAAGCAATCTGCCCAATACTGCACTGGCCTGCCCACCCCCCTTCTGGAGAGCATCTAACTTGCAAACATCTCAAGGGCCAGACTGAAGGCCAGTGATTTTAATTCAGTTTCTTCTCCACTGCCTCCTTCCCATATCACCTCCCAGGTGGGCTGGTTCTGAAAGAAAGACACCTGGAGGTCACGGAGATAGATTCTTTGGAGAAAGAAAATGATTTTCTCTGGTCCCCCCTCCATGCCTTTCCAAATCACAAAAACAGCTGGTTTCCAATCGTCAAGCTCCATGACCTTCAATTTGACAGGAGAGCAGAAAGCAAGACCCCTCAAGGTTGTAGCCTGTATTTCTCTTATTTTCTATGCATCGATTTCTTCCCCGAAGTGGCCCACTGGCCTCTGCCTCAGCATTGTTAGGAAGGCACGTTGTTGATGATGAAGGCTCTGGGATTGGGCTGCAGGACCAGACAGGGAAACAATGTGAAATGCCCCTACTGCAGGACAGCTGACCTAATGCTGAAACGTAGCCCGGGCCCTGGGAGTTGGGGCCCAGAGAAAAGGTAGCACTTCTCCCCTGTACAGAAGATCGTCTTAGGTACAGGCATTTTAACCAGCTTTGTAACTGAAAATGATATCTGGCTGGAGATATCATTCTGACTGAAAATGTTATGCCCTTCTTTTGTGGGCGGTTAATTCTAACCCTACTAGGCCCTCAAACAAAGGCATGGCTGGCTGGCAGCAAGCAGGACGGACATTTAGACAATGCAGTGGTTCACTTGCCGTGCACCTGCTCTGGGCTAGGTGCTGTTCTAGGTGCTGGTGACAGAGTAGTGAATGAGACCTGCCCGTGAGGATTTAAACCTTAGAACAAAAGATGACAACATGCTTCCACTGATCGTAAGTGCAAGGGAGCAAATAAAACAGAGTGATGTGACTGAAAAAGGTTCCCTGGTGTTCAGTGAGAGAGAGTCGGTTCAGGGGGTGACATCCGAGCCGAGCTCTAATGAAAAACAGGAGTCTGTCCTGGGAAGGTGTGAAGGAGGAGCACCACGAGATGGGCAGAGGCTGGGTGCAGTAAGCAGGGGAGAGGAGGGTAACAGGCAGGCAGGGCCAGCTCAGGGAGGGCTGGGAGGCCAGGGCAAGGAGTTTAACATTCATTTTAAGTGTTACTGAGGACTTTCCACAGAGAACAGGCAAGAAATGGTTTATAATTTTAAAATATCACTTTGTCCACTGTATGGAGGATAGATTCAAGGAAACAAAAGCAGAAGCAGCGAGTACAGTTTGGAGATGTCTGCAGTCATCCTGGCAAAAGATAGTGGTGACTTGTACTGGGTGGTGGGAGTGGGGCTGAATGAAGATGGATGGAGATGTTTTGTGAAGGAAGCACCAACTGGACTTGCGGAATATGAGTGGAAACAGGAAATCAAGGACGACTCTTTGGTTTTTCATTTACCAGTAGGGTGGGTGGTGATAGTGCCATTTTCCAAGAAGTCTGAGGAAAGAGTCCATTCATGGAGAGAAAGTAGGTATTCAGTTTTGTATGTTAATTTTGATGTGTGGGAGGCACAGCCAAACAGAGATATCAACTAGAGAGCTGAATACGTGAATCTGGTGGAGCTTAGTGGAATGGTCGGGTGGGAGTGGTTTATTCTGAGTCCTTAGCAGAAAATGGTACCTAAGCCATGGGACTAATGAACTTCCCTTGGGGACAGAATGTGAAGACAAGAGGCGGCCTGCCCAGGGTCCAGCTCTGGGACTTGCATGTTGAAAAACTCAGAGAAGAAGAGAGGTGACTGGGAAGAGATGCCCCCAAGTGGTACTTGCCACCATTGTGGAAAATATCCCTGAACGGGTGGCAGGAATGCATCAGGAAGGGATTTAAAAAGGAAAGAAACATCCAGCTTTCTAGCAAGGCCCTAGAAAGTATGGTCAGTAAGGGCATGTGGGAAAAAGTGAGCAGAGGATTTTCTACCTTCTTCCTAATATCAGCAAAAATCACTTCTGTTCCCAGGGTATGCTCCTTCGGATTCTCCACCTATCCTCTCCTCAGGTAATGCCTTTGCTCGTCTGCATCTGTGTAAGAGAATCTGGGGGCCTGACTTGCCTCTGCCCAGACTTTACAGGTTTGGTTCTTGTGCTTCCCTCCTTTGTAACAATGTGGTACTAGGCATACTTCTCAACAAAAATCTTTTTGCTCTTCTTAGAATTACCTATTTTGAAGTCGGTTCTCTACTTGTGTCTGTTGGAAAGGCTCACTCAGCAGCAGATTGTCCTGCTCCCTCTTCTAGAATTCTGATCCTCTGGTCTACTGATTCTAAACCCTGGCTGTGCATCAGAATCGCCTGAGGAGTGATTTACACATACAGGTATCTGTGACCTAACTTTCTAGACTCCTGATTCAGCAGATCCACACATGGGCGGGCCCTGTCACCTGAACTTTAGAAAATTTCCCCAGGTGATTACCATGCTTAGCCAATGTTGTGGATTGAACTATGTCCCCCCAAGATATGTGTTGTAACTCCTAATCTCTATGCCTGTACTCATGAGGAACCTGTACATAGACCAAGAGGCAGTCATTCGAACAAAACAAGGGGACACTGCGTGGTTTAAGTTCAGAAACGGTGTGTATCAGGGTTGTATCCTTTCACCATACTTATTCAGTCTGTACGCTGAGCAAATAATCCAAGAAGCTGGGCTATATGAAGAAGAAAGTACAGCATCAGTACTGGAGGAAGACGCATTAACAACCTGCAATATGCAGGTGACACAACTTTGCTTGCTGAAAGTGAAGAGGACTTGAAACACTTACTGATCAAGATCAAAGACTACAGCTTTCAGTATGGATTATACCTCAGTGTAAAGAAAACAAAAATCCTCACAACTGGACCAATAAGCAACATCATGATAAACAGAAAAGACGGAAGTTGTTAAGGATTACACTGGGCAAATCTGCTGCAAAAGACCTCTTTAAAGTGTTAAAAAGCAAAGATGTCACCTTAGGACTAAGGTGCACCTGACCCAAGCCATGGTATTTTCAGTCACCTCATATGCATGGGAGTGTGGACAATGAATAAGAAAGACCAAAGAAGAACCGATGCCTTTGAATTATGGTGTTGGCGAAGAATAATGACTATACCATGGACTGCCAGAAGAACAAATCTGTCTCGGAAAAAGTACAGCCAGAGCGCTCCTTAGAAGCAAGAATCGTGAGACTTTGTCTCTCACACTCTGAAGATGTTATTAGGAGGGACCAGTCCCTGGAGGACATCATGCTTGGTAAAGTAAAAGTTCAGCAACAAAGAGGAAGACCCTCAACGAGATGGACTGTCACAGTGGTTTCCACGATGGACTCAAACATAGCAATGTTTGTGAGCATAGCACAGGATCAGGCAGTGTTTCATTCTGTTGTACATAGGGTCACTATGAGTCCACACATAACAACAACAACAACATGCCTATGGTTATAATCCCATCTGGGAATGGGCTGTCTTTGTTATGTTAATGTGGCAGGATTAGTGTAGGGTGTTACTCTTGAGTCAATCTCTTCTGAGATATAAAAGAGATTAAACAAGTGAACAGAATAGAGATGGGGTAATACAGATGCCAAGACACACAGAGATCTCCAAGGAATCAGGAAGCAGAAGCTAAAGAGACAAGGACCTTCCTCCAGAGCTTACCGAGAAAGAAAGCCTTCCCCTTGAGGCGGCGCTCTGAATTTGGATTTCTAGTCTCCTAAACTGTGAGAAAATAAATTTGTTTGTTAAAGCCATCCACCTGTGGTATTTCTGTTACAGCAGCACTAGATAACTAAGACAGCCCAGGTGAGAACCTGAGCTAAAGTCTCTTCCTTGGGCTAGGTGTTGAGTTCCTTTAATATGCCTGCAGGAGCAAGGAAGGAGAGTGAGTGAAGATGTGGGGTGACACTAAAGAACACAAGCGAGAAGAGCAGGAGGCAGAGCACAGAAGTAGTCAGATCTGCACTGGAAAAACACAATCAGATCTGTGGAATCATCTGGCCGGGGGGAAGAAACCTCAGGCGAAGAAGAGAAAAGCAGAGCATGAAAGTTACAGTCTATTACTTGTTCCCTAACCCAGTCAGGCTATCTTCCATTGCCTGAAGAGGTCCCCACTGAGCAGATGTCCTTTTTAATCTTGTTTTCTCTTCCAGTCTACATTTTATTAACTCTAGCTTATCTTTAACAGCATCACTCCTTACTTTTACAACACCTCTGTTAACCTGAGCAGAGCAAATGTCTAACCCCTACAATCAGTACTCACAGAAGCAATAAAGTATAGCACACTGGCAGTTCCTCTGTTGCCTCAGATGATGGTGCAAAAGCAGACAGCCGGAGGAAGCTGTGAGTTACTAGAGCTTATTCAAAGAGTGGAAGAGGTTTGAGGCACAATGTCAGAGCAGCCCACTCTTGGAGAGTCAGAGGCCCTCTCCAGATAACACTGATTATCCTGCCTGCACTTCGCCCCAGGCCAGCCTCAGATGGTGGTGGCACCCCCGCCTCTATCCTGTGGCATTCTATCTTTGACAGATGACCTAGAAGTCTGGTAGTTAAAGAAGTTCATATAGTCATTTAAATATTTTTCTTAATCTGTCGGTCAGCTGCCAGGTTCACTGAAATAATCTTGAAGCCTAATTTAGAAACATGACGCCAAAACACATTCCTAACCTATCTCTTTATTATACTTTAGCTTATTAGTAACCTGGATGACTACCACTTAATGCATGCTTTTATGTGACAGGCACTCTGCAAAGTGCTTTGCATATATTTCATATACGTATCTAATACATATATTACACATATCATCTCATGAAATTCTCACAACCATCCAATGAGGGTGGTATCATTATCCCAATTTTAGTGGAGAAGGAGCTCAGCCAGCGTGCTGCCTGAGGAAACCTTACTGGTGAGGGGGAGGGGCAAGGAGCACCCAGGGTTGTGTGATGGACCACTCACAACCTCCTTTCACTGCTGGGGGTGGGAATGTTGACCTTGAGCCATGGACCCACTTCTGCAGTAACCGTGCTCCTTCTGAGGTCACGTAACTACTCACTGAACACCATTTTTTTCTTGAATCACCAGGAAGACAAATACGACAAGAAGGGATCCTTTTCACAATTTGGATACTGTATATAGTTTATGGACATTTTCCTTGTATTCCAAAATGAAGAGGAAGCTGCTGCAAGTGATGGCCTGTCACACAGGCTTGTCAGTAAGGGTGAAGCCCCACTCTGGGCCACCATGACATGGATAAAAATATTTCCATGGTAAATGTGACAATATCTAGGCACTCTGGTGGCTCTGCTTTGGAAGCATTTGAGAGCTAGTCTGTCTTCTCAGACGGCCAAATAATTTAAATCAGGCCAAGGCTAATGGAGTGGGCCAGATCTGACCATGTGAACAGACCAGGCAATTTACAGCTCACTGGAGCTAAAATTTGGCAAACTCAGCTCGACAGACGTGAATGTTCCCTGACGGAAGTGCTGTTCACAAGCCTCTCCTTCCCTTCACCTCAGGGGCTCTCACTGACAAGATCTGCCCCACAGATCTTTGTGGACAAACCAGAGTACTAACATTTTTCGTCTCACCATGAAAAGCTCCTACCTGTTTAAATTGAGTAGTTTGCAATAAATGATTTCAGAGTTCTTAGAATTTTCAAAGGAATAGCATCTTCTACTTCTTACCCTTCTTTTCCTCGATTATGGATGGCCAGTTCTTCTCCAATCCCTTCTTCCTCCTTGAAGCTCTCCCAGTCTAATTTGGACTTCTCTAAGGTACTCATTTTCTGCTTCTTGGCTCCAATTTTCCCCAGAAGGCTGCTCATACCACTTGATCTCTTTAACCTAAGGAAAGAGAAAACATGAAACAGCATGTAAAAACTACGATCTCTCTTTTTTTAATTGTGCTTTAAGTGAAAGTTTACAATTCAAGTTAGTCTGTCATACAAAAATTTATACATACATTGTTATGTGACCTTAGTTACTCTCCCTGTACTGTGACGGCACACTCTTCCTTTCCACCCTGGATTTCCCATGCAAAACTAGGATCTCTTGATGAATTTTTTTTTTTAATTGATGTGGGGTTCCCTGGATTACAGCTATTGATCATAATGGGAGCCATGTTCATATCTAGGGTATTTCCTTCCACTGTGGAGAACCCTGAAAGTACCCCAGAATTCCAATGTGCCTTTCCTGTTTAATATCTCTGACTGGAACTGGGGACAGAAATCCTACAACCTCTGTCTGCTCTGCATGACAGGTCTCCACTTGCAGGGAGGGAGAAGAGCCACATGATGAAGAGGGTGGCTTTGGAGTCACATGCCTAGGTTCAAATTCCAGCTCTCACTCACTATGTGATGCTAGGTAGTTATTTAAGAACACGTGCATCTGTTTCCTAATATACAAAATGAATACTTTAAGACTCATGGGGTCAGAGTGTATCTTACATGTAAAGTGCTTAAACCAGCACCTGGCACACAGCAGAGGTGCAATGGCTGTTAGCCATTCTGAATCACTGCCATCATTTGTGCAGGAAAGCCCCAGGGAATTTTAAGACAATCAGTTCCCAACACTAATGAACAAGAAGTCACAGTATTTTAAAAGGACTCTAAAATTTGTTTCCTTTCAACTCCTGTGAGTCAGGGCCTGGTTCCTCCCAGGATGTGAAGAACATTCCTCACTCTGAAAGCAGGAATAAACAGCCTGTGTTCTGCTTGCTGGTGATGCGATCATGGACAGTGGGAGCAACCCCACATGCCCAAATTCAAGTTCTAGCAGGTAAAGTGTTCCATCCATGTTAAATACATGAGATAAAATTAGAAAAACAATGCAATTAGTTAATAAGAGGGTGGTATTAGGGGTAGAACTATAAAAGGAACATTGCTTTCAGTCTCTTTATGAAATGAAAACAAGTTATACAGTAGCCTGAAGGAAACTGGGCTTTTTCCTGCTTCAAAGGGATATATGCAAGACAGCTAAAACATTTAAGAACTCTGCACTAACATCACAAGACCTACTGGTAACAGCGACAACAATACCTTTCACTTGCCTAGCAAGCCAGTTTTCCAAGTGCCTTCATATCCATTTTCTCAACAGATTCTCACTACAGCCAATGAAGGAGGACCACTGCGTCTCAGAGTCGGAGGGGGGCCTTCAGGATGATTTAGTGTCACCCTGGCCCATCCTGAAACCCCACCTCCTGCTGCACAGTGCTGGTGAAGGAGACTCACTGCTTCTGCTCCAGGTGAGCCAGCAGATCAGCATCTACGCTGAACACAGGACTCCTGGGGCTGAACAACTGCCCTAAACATTCGTGTTCTACTGAATTTGGGCAGAGGATGTTATCTTCCCTATCGGTCCCACCCCACCACACACTGAGCTGAAGATCCATCAGATAGGCCAGGCAGGCCTCATCATCTCATTTTTGAGTTGGACAAATAAAAAGTCCAGAGAAGTTAAACATAACAAAGGTCAACCTGATAGCTAATGCACGTGGAGGACAAACCGGAGTCTTGCCTGTGTGGAGTACTGCCATCTCACCTCTAATATGGAAGCTGCTTTTTCTGACGGCAACTTTACTTCCCAATTTTGTTTAAGACTCCAAATAGCTCTTTATGAGCTTTCAAATCTCAACCTTTAAAAATTCCTTTCGAGTTAACTACTCAATCCCTGCAACAACCTCTCCATCAACACACACACACAGACTAGATACATTTACAGGAGCGGAGCATAGAGTGGGGATATGGAAACTTAACAGGTCTCAAATCTATTCACTAGTCACCTTCCTACCCATGATTATATTCTCTCACATGGGTAATTCAACAGCCTCTTAACTGGTTTCCCTGACTTCTGCTTTGTCCTGCCCCTCACATACCTGCCCCATGCTGCTGTCTATTTTGCATGCTGTCATTAGAGTGAATTTTCTAAAACACAAAGCTTATCATGTCTTTCTGCTTAAATGTCTCCTCCGTGATCCCTTACTGTCCTTATCATAAAATCTAAACTCCTTAACAAAGCTCTTCCTGATCTTCTCTTGCCACATCTATCCCTGTAATCTGTGCTCGAGCCACAGTCCTGAACTTGCAGTTCCCTGAACACCTCCATCTGCCTCCCTCCCATGCATCTAGCCTTCACCTCAGCTTAGAAACCACCCCCTCCAGGAAGCCTCCCCTCCCCGATCTCTGGATTAGATACCCTCCTGGTGGTGTTTCCATCACACTCCAGTTCTTTTCCTACTATAGCACTGATCTGGGGACTCTTAACTTCAGCTGCAGCTGCACTGGCCAGTTCTGGGCAAGCGCAGACTCACTGCTAACAACATCCCCAAACACACATACCTGGAGTCTTTCCGTTTTTGGCCACAGGGCCTTCTCTGACCCTAAATGCATGACACAAGCACTGCCTGGACGAGAGGTGGACTTCATGCCACTGGGACAACCCTCATGGGGAACAGGAGCTGGTGGATACTGGTCCAGCCTCCTGCCCTCACACAGGTAATTCTGGGAGGTGTTGTGAATACTTCTTGATGCTCTTGGTGGCATCGAGTCCTCACGGCCTTGAAAACACACTCTTGCACTGGCTTTTCCTCCTTCTCTGTCTCACTCACTCCTGCTTCCTAAGATTATTTCTCATCAAACTATCTGCACCCAAGTCCTTGTCTTGGGCTCTGCTTTGAGGTGTCCCTAACTAAGTCGTCTAGGAGAAAAATGATTTTCCTCTGGTTTGTTCTATCTCCCATGGATGTTTAAGTTTCTTAAAACCTCTCTATGACATGTGGATATAGTCCTGCAAACAGCAAGTGCTTGATAAAGTCAACTATGTCACCTGGATCAGAGAACCAATTAGTGGAAGAGAATCAGAACTTTATAGAGTAAAAGATGTTCAGAACACTTTAAACTGGGGGCTGTTAAGGAAAATTCATTTCTATTTTTATTCTCCAATCAGCTCTCAAGACCCCAAAAACCAAAAAACCAAACCTGTTGCCACCAAGTTGATTCTGACTTATGGTGACCCCGTGTGTTACAGTATAGAACGAGCTCCACCGGGTTTTCTTGGTAGTAAATTTTACAGAAACTCATCGCTAGGCCTTTGCTCTGCAGCACTGCTGGGTGAGTTCGAACCGCCAACCTTTTGTTTAGTTGCCCAGTGCAAACTGCGCCACTGAGGGACCTCTAAAAAGATCCAGGGTTCCCCATTTTATCTGGGCAGCACCACAGGCCTGCATACCATCTCTCCCCCTCAGCCTACAATGCTGACAGTATTCCCAGGTTATACCATCTTTTTGACAGATCACTTTGAGAAGTCTATAAGAAATATGATTTTGCTGTATAGCAGTGAGGAGGTTTCCAGAAATGGGAAAAGAAAAAAAAAAAATCCACCTTTGCCTTGTT
Source organism: Trichechus manatus latirostris (assembly GCF_000243295.1). Lineage (NCBI taxonomy): Eukaryota > Metazoa > Chordata > Mammalia > Sirenia > Trichechidae > Trichechus > Trichechus manatus. Next base: position 3,303,723 of record NW_004444130.1, read on the forward strand.
CACCATTCAACACCAGCAAAATGTTGCCTATGCTATTATGCGTTTGGGGGAAGCTTCCAGATCAGCCTTCACTGGGTCATTAACATGGTTTATGATTCCCTAATTTGATAGTCTCTAAAGTGAAATAACCTGTCTTTTATCTGAGGCTAAATCAAAGTGAGTGACACATTTATAGCAGTAGCCAAAATGTGCAGGAGGCGCATCCTACAGAAAGGCCAGGAGCGTCTTCCTAGAACCTGGTATGTAGGGTCCCTGCAGGCTTCCAAGCTCTCATACTCATGCTCCCACCTTGGCAGGTGGCTTTAGTGGTATAATCCTGGCATCATTCCATCAAAGCTTTCAGGAAGGCAGACTGAACCACAGCCTTGCCCTCATTTCTGTTGTTAAGGTTCATCAGTCAGGTTTTCAGGAGAAAGCAAGGGAGGCAGGAGTCAACTTCTGGGCAGGGACAGCTGACTCTATGCTGTGAAAGAACATCGCAGAGAGCACCCTAAGAATGGTGGCGAGCAAGAAGGAATAAGTCAGCACCAGTTTCCTACTGGCATCTAGGAGCTGTGTCTACTGGAAAGCTCTGGAAGGAGGGAGGTAAGAATTCCCTGGGCGATTTCTCTGCTGTAAGCAGGAGCCAGCGCAGTTCCAGGCACCACATCAACAGAACCACTGATTTCTCTTTGTTCTGGGTCCAAGATACTACCAGAAAGTCTGCTTTGACAGGCCACCCCTGCCCAGCCATGAGCTTTCTGATCTTGGTTCTAAATGGTGGCAGGCTGTGTCAAAGCAGACAAGAGTACTTCCTTCAAAAGAGATCCTTATCCACCTGTTAAAAGTCAAAGTTCCAAGGAATGTACCACATACTTGCCCACTTACAGATTACATCCAGAAAATTACACTCAGACTAAGTCTAGAAGATTACCAAGATGTTTCCAAGGTAACAACGACCTTTCTACCACTTCACACTGAATGACATGCTACTTTACTGATCTTATTACCACAGACTCGATGTGAAGACTAATCCTGTCCAAGGAGCATGGCCTATCCCGTTTAACCAGCAGCTTCCATAAGGAAAGAGAGCATAACTGCGTGTTGTTTGCTTACTGGTGAAAAAAGACTCTTACTGAGCTTTTCTTTTTCAAGTATTTTGTCCAATTATCCATCAATCAGGATTTATGCTTCAGCTCCCTTAGCCCAGTGACCTATCCCAACACCAGACACCAACCAAGGCTTCACACAAAAAAGATTCAGAAACTGAGAAAAGTAAAAAGGAAAGGGAGGCAAAATGGCAAGTCATCTTTTTCCCCTCTGAATTCAAAGTTTACAATAATTCACTAGAACTTACTGTTTCTCTTTAGCCCAAGAAATGAAACTTAAACAAAATTTCATTACAGTTAAGTATTACACTCCATCCTGTTGAGTTGGCCATAAAGATACATTATTATAGTAATTTGTTTACTTTGCACCACCCCCATCTTCATGGGCTTGGACTCACTCAACAGATTTGTTCTGTGGTGTGAGCCTGCTCAGTGATGCCCCGGATCCTGCTATTTATGTAGAAGAGAGCCTGGACAGACACTGGGAAAATAACTTCTTGAGTGGAAAGGTTGACAGGACACAACAACTGGTTATGAAAGAAGCTAGAAGATCTTCTTTCCCCAGGATCTTTAAAATCAGCACCAGGCACCCAGCTGTCCCACAGAACTTCAGGTTTGAAAAGGAATTTACTTACAGTCATTCATTCATTGTATTCATTACAGAGATTTACTGAGAACTTACTGGACACTGTGCTGGCTACTGGGGATGCAAAAATATTTAAGACATACTCTTTGTCTTCAAGGAGAAAATCTAGTGGAGGAGATGGACATGCAGGGGATTGTAACCACATCCTGTGATGAGTTCTAAGATAGTAATGTATTCAGGCTACTGTGAGGGCACAAGAGAGGGAGCAGATGAGAGGTTATTTAACCCAACCTCCTTATTTTAGACAGAAGTCAACTAAAATCCCAAAAGGCAGAGAAAACTGCCTAAATTTACACTGGGAGACTTGGGGCTAGTACCAGTGCTTCTGCCACCCAGCACACCGTCTTCTCCACCTTGCTTGATGCTGGGGAGGCATCTTTGGAGATCCCTCCCATATTCCAATTTCTGTCACTGCTAATTTTTTCTTTCTTTTTCGGGGGTAGGGGTGTGTGTGGTATTCTTATTTTCCCTATGCCCTGGAGCTCACTGTGCACAGGGCCCATGTCATACTCATTCTTGACTCGCTCCCAGAGTGAAGCACGAAGCCTTGCCCATGGTACATGATCATTACATTTTTAATAAATTGAATCTCTGTGATATTGACAATGGGCTTATCCAGATGAATTTTTTCTCATAACAAAAAGATTCAACGCTACACTTGAACTGAGACAGGCCAGAAAAGTTAGCTCCAAAAGTGGACTAGCAAGGGGAGGGTCCAGAAATGTGCACAGAACTACTATGTGAGCTTGACTTAGAACTTCAAGGCTCAAGTCTGTGTCTTTGGTTTCATGCTTCATAACCACTAAAATGCAAATTATTTGGAACTGAGTTTTTTTTGGCGGAGATAGGTAGTTTCCTTAGTATCTGTCATGTGTTTACAAGGCAGAAGTGAACCTTTTTGCAGCTCACACATGAGCTATTTTCCAGAGCCATACAAGGGTGTGGAACTGGCATGGCACTCCTTAAGACATGGGAAAAAAAAAGCTTATGATAAGTTCTTGATGAGTGCTGTCTGCTTGGAAGCACTGCTCTCTTTCACATCGTCTCTGGATTCAGCTGACATCTAATAAGAATAAAAAGTAAAACCCAAATCCCTGGGCTAATTTCACTACACACTTGTGTAAATCTGTAAGTAATCTCCCCAAAGCCCAAGACTAGACTACTCAAGGAAAGGGACTGGAAGTCAGTAGTGTGTTAAAGAGATAGTTTAAACCCCATACACTTTGAAACATTGAACTGACACTACCATATGGGACAGGGGCTCAGGAAAACGGAAAACCAGACGTAAGACATGAAGTTCCAAATGATCTTAAAACATCTCGTGACTTCAAAATTGTCCGTACTCTTAAATCTATAATTGAATTTGATACAGTGCCAACAACAACAGCAACAGGTGAAATAAAAGCTGGCAAACAGCAACAGCTTCACAGTTTTTATACAAATAGAAAATGATTTGCTATTTGGTTCTATTGCTCATATGTCAATCCAAGAAGGAAGGGCACTTAACTGGTGGCAAAAGTCCTGAATTCTAATATCTTCTGAAACAGTACATTACAGACAGCCCTCTCCACCTCTTCTTTCCCTACCTTTTAAGCACAGAGCTCTGCCTACCCTGCTCTGGCTTCTCAGATGACACTGTCAAGGAGGATGACGTGATTCTTGCTGACTTGGGTTCTATCTAAATGAAAAGCTCTTCCTATGTCAGACGACATCATCCATTCATAGTCAATTAGACATGAACTATTTTCCCCAAAACAGCAGAGGTACTCTAACTGCAGTCTCCTGGTCTCTGTTGTGACTGAGGGCATTTATTTCGAGACAGGTAATGGGGGCTAGGGACTCTTGGTGACAATGAGATGGACTTTTTCTTTGGGGTAAGCTAACTGACCTGCTGAGCAGTTTCATTATTAGTATTATACGTCAAGAGAAAAGTAATGTCCCTCTTCTCTGTGAAGAATCATCCTCTACTGGTCTATTGTTCTGCCCAAACCAGCCAACTCAGTGGGGTTGGGTCCCTTGTCACAAAGGGTAATGTGCTGTTCATTTGTATTAATCTGTCAAATTCAGATCTTTCAGAGAGGGTCTTAGAGTTTCACAAGTGTTAGGAAAGAACAGGCACTTTTCCACACCATTCCCCTGGTGTACACAGGAATCCGTAATGCTTGGTTCACATATATAATGCAGAAAAAAACGCTGCATGAAGACGTAAAAGGACTTGTATTACCAGTTGGTCATGCAAGCTTTAAGGTATTCGAGCGTTCATTCTACCCGTTTCTGAGGAATGTAATCTGATGGAACATGCCTCAGTTCTTCAGAAAGCAAATACCATCAAGCTGTCTTCCCTCTTTGCACATATACCTTTGAATACATAAAATGAATTCCAGAAAAAAGCTCAAGCTGAAAGTTTGATTTGCTGAACTTGTCTCTAACCGTTAAAGTAAATGAGACGCATTAAATCCAAACGACTAAGTTGTTCACCATTATATTTGTCTACTGGGATAGGAAGAAAAGGAACAGACTACTGTGATTACTTTCAATGGCAACAATATAAACTACTTAGCATTATTCTGGGAATAAAAAGAAATGAAGTACTGACACATGCTACAATGTGGATGAACCTTGAAAACATCATGCTAAGTGAAAAAAAGCCAGTCACAAAGGAACACATATTGTACGAATCTATTTATATTAAATGTTCAGAACAGGCAAATCTATAGAGACAGAAAGTAGATTAGTGATCGCCTGGGGTTGGGGGGACTGGAGGGGTTATGAGAGTGATGGGGTATGACGTTTCTTTCTTTTTAAAATTTTATTGTGATAAAATAGGTATGTCTTAGTTAGCTAGTGCTGCTATAACAGAAATACCACAAGTGGATGGATTTAACAAAGAGAAATTTATCCTCTCACAGTCTAGGGGGCTAAGTTCGAATTCAGCTCCAGGGGAAGGCTTTCTCTCTCTGTCGGCTCTGGAGGATGGTCCTTGTCATCAATCTTCCCCGGTCGAGGAGCTTCTCAGTGCAGGGACCCAGGTCCAAAGAACGCACTATGCTCCTGGTGCTTCTTTATTGGTGATATGAGGTCCCCCTGTCTCTCTGCTCGCTTCTCTCTTTTATATCTCAAAAGAGGCTGATTTAAGACACAACCTAATCTTGTAGATTGAGTCCTGCCTCATTAACATAACTGCCTCTAATCCTGCCTCATTAACATCACAGACATAGGATTTACAACACATAGGAAAATCACATCAGATGACAAAATGGTGCACAATCACACAATATTGGGAAGCATGGCCTAGCAAGCTGAGAGACATTTTTGGGGGACACAATTCAATCTATGACAAGATATAACAAAAAGTTTGCCATTTTAACCATTTTTAAGTGTACAGTTCAGTGACATTAATTAAATTCACCATGTTGTGCTACCATCACCGCTATCCGTTTCCAAATTTTTTCATCACCCTTAACAGAAACTCAGTACCCCTTTAGCAGTAACTTCCCTTCTCCCCTCCCCACAGCTCCCATTCTTGTTGTTGGGTGCCATGGAGTCAGTTTCTATCACCAACGCCATATTTTCCAACTACTAATCCTTCTTCTTTCCACACCCGTGGAAACGACGCTGAAGATCGCATGATAGAATTTTGCAAAACCAAGGACTTATTATTCATTGCAAATACCTTTTTTAACAACATAAACGGCAACTCTAGTCCCTAGTAACCACTAGTAAACTTTGTCTCTATACATTTGTCTATTCTAGACATTTCATATAAGTGGGATCATACAGTATTTTTCCTTTTGCATCTGATTTATTTCACTCAGCACGTTTTCAAGGTTCATCCCTGTCATGCTGTTGTTATTTTTAGGTGCTGTCGAGTTGATTCCAACTCATAACAACCCCACGTGACAGAGAAGAACTGCCCCATAGGGTTTTCTAGGCTGGTGGTGCAGTGGTTAAGTGCTCAGCTGCTAACTGAAAGGTCGGTGGTTCAAACCCACCAGCCGCTCTAGTGGAGAAATACATGGCAGTCTGCTTCTGTAAAGGTTACAGCCTTGGAAACCCTATGGGGCAGGTCTACTCTGTCCTATAGGATCACCATGAGTCGGAGTTGACTCAACGGCAACAGGTTAATCTTTACATGAGCACATCACTAGGTTTTTCTCCCACGGAGCCACTGGGTGGGTTCGAATTGCCAACCTTTTGGTTAGCATCTGAGTGCCTAACTGTTGTGCCTCCATGGCTCCTTATTCCTGTCATGGGGGGTTTTAGAGTAATGAAAATGTTCTAAAATTGCTGTGACACATGCACAACTCTGTGACTATACTAAAAGCCACTGAACTGTACACTTTAAATGGGCGAACTGAATGGCATGTGAGTGATAGCTCAGTAAAGGTGTTTAAAAAAAAATAAACTATTATTCTTTCTATTATCATTCAGGAAAAAAATAAAAGGAAGTGAAGAAAACTACTTTCAAAGTAAAAATATATTTCCCAGATTCACAAAAGCATCTCAGCATTGGGCCATCATATGGCCAATCTAGAAGAAGGCTTTCTGGCACACTCATTTATAATAGTGAGTCTCAATGACGTGAGAAAAGGACACCAGTGCTGATCAGCTTCTTAGGTATAGCTTGGGTTTTACTTTGTTCTTATAACCTTTAAGAGATAACGTGGAAGGCCTGTGGGAAATGAGCACTCAGCACAAGAAATCCAGTGTGGCCTGGGGAGAGATTTTCCCCACCTTTGAGTTTGAAAAATGTCAAACCTACAGAAAAGTTGAAAGCATAGAACAAACATTATCTGAATACCTTTCATTTAGATTCGCCAATTATCAACATTTGCCACATATGCTTTCTCTCTATATACAAATTTTGTTTTTGGGAGGGATGTAGAGCCATTTTAAAGTAAGCTGTAGACATCATGCCACTTCATCTCTAAATACTTTAGCATGTGTCTCCTAAGAATAAGGTCACTGTCCTACATAAATACACCAGGTTGTATCATACCCAAGATTTTAACATTGACATAAATGATACTATCTAATATAAAGTCCACATTCAAATTTCCTTAAAAACCCCAAAAATGGCCTTGACAGTTGTTCCCCATTCTCTTCCATCATAAGCCACATTTGGAAGTTTCTTTAGTCTTCTTTAATCTTTTAATCTAGCACAGTCTCTTACCTTTTTTGGATTTGTTTTATTTTAGATCTTTGATGTCACTGCCAATTTTTTAAGAGTCCAGGTTGGCTCTCTTATAGAATATTGCTCATATTGGGTTTTCTGTTTCCTATGAATAGATTCAGGTTAAACACTTTGCCAAGAATACTGCACAGATGATGTTGGGTACTTCTTACTGCATCATTACCAGGAGGCACATAACATCATATAATCTCAGGACTGGTAGTGTTAAACTTGGTCTGCTGGTTAAGGTGGTGACTGCCAGATCTCTCATTTGTAAAGGTACATTTTCCCCTCTGATTTTTAATTAATATATACTACGTGGGATAATCTCTCAGGAAGTTCTTTTTGACGGCTTCTTGTTTCTGCTGCCTCACTCACAATGCTCTGCCCATGTCTAAGGAGAGACAACTCAAAGTGGTAAGAAAGCTCCAGCTGTAAGAAAGTCTCTAAAAAGTCAAAGAGCAGTTAAGTAGGGAAGGGGCAAAAGGCTGTGGGATCTCAAGCAGGTTCCCAGACTGGACAGGAGAGTGGTGAGCACAGAGGTCTCTCTGGGCAACATGGAAGCACCCCACAGATACACCTATGTTCTCAAGGGCCTAGAGCCTGGTATACAAGGGTTAAATTACATGAAGTCAGTGGCAAAGAATAACCCTTCTGACTGCCCACCAGACCTCTAGGAAATGATACTTCTGAATATCCCTTGTCCCACTCCCATGTGGTTTCATCTCATTCTCTGGGAAAGAGATAATGCCTTGTCCCTTCCTGTCTCTGCTCCACCAATTTCCTTGCTCACCCCATCCCCAGGATGGAAGACTCATGGCAAGGCAGGGAAGGGCACACTGACATTTCAGAGCAGTAAAGCGAGTGCAGAAGGCCCGTGTGCTTTCCAAGAAGAAAATGTTTAGTTTAATGGGAATGAGGATTATGCCTTTGTGGGGGAGGGATGCTTCCTCTGAGGTGCAAATTGCTGTTGATTGAATTGATCATATACAGCTGGGGAGAATCATTTACTGACCAACACAAACAGACCATTTACATTTCTGAGACAGAATTTTAAAAGAATTATTAAATATAGCTTCTAACAAAGCCCATATTGACAAATTTCTTTATACAGAACCCTGGGAGCTCATCTGAAGCCACAGCTTATTTTCCGGACACTGGTTCCATGTGGGCTCCCAACCAATCGCAGCCACAGAGACAGAGAGGAGAGGAGGCAGGATCAGGGTCTGGCGTGTAGCAAGTCACTGACCTCTCTAAAGAACTTTGTCTGTCTTTCTCCCGCAACACCGCTGAACACGAAGGTCTGCAGATTCCCTGCCTGGTCAAAGGCAGGAGTCACACATCCACATGTATCCCCCTACCCAATCCCTCCCATCAGAAAAACATGGCCGGGCAAAAAGCACATCTCTCAAACTAGCCAACTTGAGATGCAAAGCATATGGCACGGAAGATAAATGTGCCTCAGTCCCGGGCTTTTCGACTAATTGTGGATTAGGGAGTTGGCAGCTTTCTTAAACCTTCAGCATTCTGCTTTTTCTTTGACTTTAGCTTTCTTTTTCCTCCCAAGCAGGCCTCTAACTCCTCATGAAAAAGTCTGTGGATGTCAACATACATTTTAAATTCTTGGACACTTTCCAGGTTGGACCGGGTTAGTTTCAGGCTAGGGGTGTGTGCCCTGTCAGAGTAGTACTACTCCTTCAGTCCTACATCACAGAGACCTCATTTAAAATGGGTCATGTCAGCTCCTTTCTAGAAATGGGCAGCACATTAGCCACATAGCTTTAAATGAAACTCACATGAGGTTGCTAGCATACATTTTTGCAAAATTACTCTCCCTCCCTCCCAAACTTCTCACTGCTACTAATTAAGCATACTAAATTCCAAACAAGAGGACATGGGCATTGGACACAGCTGTGATTCCTGACACCTCAGAGTTATGTCTGTGGGGGGAAAGGGAGTGTGCTTTCTAGTCCCTTTATTAGGTAACCCTGAAGTGGTAAGCAAAATAATTTCTCAGCACTTGGCGCTCCTGCTGAGCTTGTGACTCCCAAGCCCATTTCATGGCGGATCTGCAGGACTCCTTGCTCACTAAGTTGCCAGGGCACCTGTTCTCTGACTTTTTAGAGGCCACGATCCTGCTAACCTCAAAGGACAACTTAATAAGGCTCAGATCCCAATCTGTCCCCTCTGTCCTGGGATAGCTCCGCCTTTCCTCCAAAAGCAGGCCTATACTAACATCAGTATCAGCGGTTTTTCCCTTGGTTCCACCACCTCTCACAGTCCAGGATTTAAAGAGCCCTCGGGAAGCAATTATCTGCACAAGGATGACCAAAAGAAGGGGCTTATTTAAGTATGAGCCGCACTTTGCTAAGGCAATGTGGTGGATTTCAGAAAGAGAAATATGTGTTCCCATGTAGTCTGGTGCAGGAAGCAGAAAACTTTCTTTTTACTGCCTGCAGGAAATGGTTTTCACAGACGCTAACCACAGCTGGGCAATTTGGGTAACCACAACATAGTTTCTCCTTAATAAACGGAAGATTTTTACCCATTGCATCACTGACCACCACCAAAAAGAATTCCCACCCTCCATTTCTAAAGCAAGGGAAATAAGTCTTTCTGTCTGAAATAGTGTCTTTCTTAACTGGCAAGCCAGCAGTTGCTAATGTAGATTATTCTCCAAGGTTCCTTTCACCTGTCCTATTGTTGATTGATGCAGGAAGCCTTGACAAATCCAGTTTCTTTGCACTCTGGCACCCCTCAGAGCACATGCTTTTATAACCATGACCCACCGTGGGTCACAATGTCAAATGTCTAACCAAAAAGTTGGAAAAAGTTGCTTTAAGCAATCGCTGGCTGGCAGGTGAAGGACTGCTAAAACTAAGCTGACTAGACGGTTTGAGGCAATTTAAAAAAAAAAAAAATCCAAATGCGATCAAGTAGAAGATGTGAAGGGCAGACAAGTCAGTTCTTCGATTTGTCCTTGTATATTAGCCATTTTGTCTAGAAAAGTTAACCAGCACACACTCATCATCACTCTTTCCCTGCTGTGAGAATAAAGCCTCTGGCATGTGATGCCCACCCTGTCACCGTGAAGCTTAGCTGTCACTCTGCAAAGCCTGAGGGAACGTGCTCGTCACGCTCACTGTCCAGATGGAGAAAGCCAGCTGAGAGCTGGGGAGACTTCCGGTCTCATCTGAATGACACAACTAAAACGAGGGACACTCAGGCAAAACACACAGCAAAACTCAGAAAACCACCTAGTCACATGGAGGAAGAGTCTTCCTCTAAGGATGAAGATAATGGAAACAATACTCCAAATATACAAAGTACTAAATTTATTTGTATTCTGAGAGAATGCTGGAAAATCTGATGACCAATCACTTCTTATTCTCAGCTAAAAAAAAAAAAGCTTTTTTTCCCAAAGCTTTGTTGTTGTTGTTACGTGCTGTTGAGTTCATTCCAATTCATAGCAACCCTTCGTACTACAAAATGAAACACTGCCCAGTCCTGTGTCATCCTCACAATTGTTGCTATGTTTGAGCCCACCGTTGCAGTCACAGTGTCAATCCATCTCGTTGAGGGTGTTCCTCTCTTCTGCTGACCCTCTACTTTACCAAGCATGATGTCCTTCTCCAGGGACTGGTCCCTCCTGATAACATGTCCAAAGTACATGAGACGAAGTTTCGCCATCCTCTCTTCTAAGATGTATTCTGGCTGCACTTCTTCCAAGACAGATTTGTTCGTTCTTCTGACAGTCCATGGTATATTCAATATTCTTCGCCAGAACCATAATTCAAACGCATCAATTCTTCTTTGGTCTTCCCGTTCATTGTCCAGCTTTCACATGCACATGTGGCGAATGAAAACACCATGGCCTCAAAGTTACATTTTTGCTTTTTAATACTTTAAAGAGGTCTTTTGCAGCAGATCTGCCCAATGCAATACGTCATTTGATTTCTTGACTGCTGCTCCTATGGGTGTTGATTGTGGATCCAAGTAAAATGAAATCCTTGAAAACTTCAATCTTTTCTCCATTTATCATGATGTTGCTTATTGGTCCAGTTGTGAGGATATTTGTTTTCTTTATGTTGAGATGTAATCCATACTGCAGGCTGTAGCTGTAGTCTTTGATCTTCATCAGTGTTTCCAGTCCTTTTCACTTTCAGCAAGCAAGGCTGTGTCATCTGCATATCGCAGGCTGTCAATGAGTCTTCTTCCAATCCTGATGCTTCACGTTCCTCTTCATATAGTCCAGCTTCTTGGATTATTTGCTCGGCATACAGACTGATTAAGCATGGTGAAAGGATACAACCCTGATGCACAACTTTTCTGATTTTAAACCACACAGTATCACCTTGTTCTGTCTGAACAACTACCTCTTGGTCAATGTACAGGTCCTGCGTGAGCACAATGAAGTGTTCTGGAATTCTCACTCTTTGCAATGTTATCCATAATAACAACTTTATCGATATATAATTCACATACTAACTCACCCATTTAAAGTGTACAATTCCATGATTTTTAGTATTTTAGAGTTGTGCAACCATCACCACAACCTAATTTTAGAACATTTCATCACTCCAAAAAGAATCCTCCTACCCATTAGCAGTCACTTCCCATACCCCCAGCTCTAGGCAACCACTAATCTACTTTCTGTCTCTATAGATTTGCCTATTTTCTCAGCTAATGTTTCTCTTTGAAACCCTAAGTTTAATACTGTATCTAAGCATTCAGAAGCAACACATCTCTCAGTTGTTATGCATTATAGCATCTTATAAAAAACACATTTAAACTGTCTTAATTTGTTCTTAAGTTGATGGTCATAAGTGAATTTCCTAAAGGCCAGGAGAATCAGAAATCTAGACTTTAGACAAGAATATTGGAGTACCAGAGCACTGCTTGTATGGCTAGGACCCAGCTATCACCAATACTATTTTGGATCTGTGTTTTCAAAGTGGTGGGGTACAGTGGCTTTGCATTCAGTGCAGGGGCCTACCTCTGCCACTTAATCTTTTTTTTTTTTTTTTAATCTGAGTTCTTTTCATTTCTCTGAGCTTCAAGCAACCAATTATTAAATGAGGATAATAATAACTATCTTGAAGGGTGATAATTAAATGAGATACTCATCAAGCCTGCTCTTAAGTGTGCAGACCCTTTTTTTGGCCACTGGGCATACAGACAGAGATTTCTTACCCTCATTTAATTCATCCGCAAGAGACAGATATGCAAACAAGTTTAATTATGAAACAACTGCCACACAGGAAGTACAGTAGGAGCATGAGTGGAAGCTGGGGAAGGCAGCAGAGAGAGCCAGGGAGGCATCTGAGATTTGAAGGATGAGAAGGAATTTGCCACAGGGGACAAGCACTTAGCTCAATCCCTGGCATATAGCAGATAGTTAATACTTCCTGTCAGTCAACTCTTATTCTATTACGTCCTTGGAAAAGTGATCTCTAGCATCCAAATAGAAATTAAAATCTTGCCACTGCTCGAAAAACTACTGGATCTGGGACTTAGGAGTTCCTTGTTCTACCTTTTTCTGAGGCTTATTCATCTTCAACAGCAAAATGTATTTTTAATTTTGGCTTCTATTTCCCCACAAATTTTTTTTTAATTGTGGTAGACTACACATGACATAAAATTTACCATTAGTGACACTGAGTATATTTACAATATTGTGCAACCACTGCCAATATCTAGTCCCAGAATATTTTCATTACCCCAGAAGGAAACTCCTATGCCCATTAAGCATTCACTCTCTATTTTCTCCTCCTCCTAGACCCTGGCAACCACTCATCTGCTTTCTGTCCCTATGGATTTGCCGACTCTGGAGAGTTCACGTAAATGGAATCATACAATACACATGGCCTTTTCTGTCTGGCTTTCACGGGGCACGATGTTTTCAAGGTTCATTCATGTGTAGCATAAATCAGTACTTCATTCCTTTTTATGGCTGAATAATAGTCAGTTGTATGGATATTATCACATTTTGTTTAGCAATGCATCAGTTGATCGGTATTTGGGTTGTTTCCACCTTTGGGCTATTGTGACTAGTGCTGCTATGAACAACTGTGTACAACCTTTTCTTTGAACACGTGTTTTCAATTCTTTTGAGTATAAATCCAAGAGTGGAATTGCTGGGTCATATGGTGTCACAATGATTAAGCACTTGGCTGCTAACTGAAAGGCTGGCAGTTCAAACCCACCAGCTGCTCTGCAAGAGAAAAGACCTAACAATTTGCTCCTGTAAAGATTACAGCAGCCTATCAGCTCCTGTCCAGAGGTGAGATGAGAAGGCAAAAAGGGACAGGAGCTGGTTGAACGGACACCGGAAATGAAAGGTAAGTGCGTGCTGTCACATTATAGGGAGAGCCACTAGGGTTACATAACAATGTGTGTATAAATTTTTGTATAAGAAACTAACTTGAACTGTAAACTTTCACTTAAAGCACAGACAAAAAAAAATATTACAGCCTAGGAAACCACATGGAGCAGTTCTACTCTGTCCTATAGGGTCACTATGAGTTGGAATTGACTCCACAGCACACAACAACAACATGGTAATTCTATTCCCCACCAACTTTGGATTTTGAAAAATTTCAAACCAAGAAAAATTGATCTCCTTTAATCTACAACAGTCCCCCTGCCTGTTTCTGTTTTGTTTTGTGTTTTTAGTCTTTCAAGACACTGACATTTTTGAAGGGTCCAAGTCAGCAGTCTTGTAGAATGCATACCCAGAATTTGGACTTGTCTGATTAATTTCAGCTGCTCTGAAGGCATCTGGGAGTGGTCCAGTACATGACCCTTAGACTTTTCTCCATCTCTACTCCTCCTGAATAACTTCATCCAGTCCCAAGGCTGGATGCTTAAGACTCCCAAATTTCTATATTCAGCCCAGACTTCTCAACTCCAGCGCCTTATATATACAATGTCACACTGGACATCTCCACGTGGATGCCCACTTCCCCTGCAAACCTGCTCCGCCTGTAGCCTTCCACATATTAGCTGAGGGCAACAACATCTGGCCCAGTACTTACCTCTGACTTCCTTTCCTACTACTGTCCCTAATTCATTCCACTTCAGGCATGGCCCACCTCATAGGCCTTTCCTCCAGCTACTCCTTCTGCCCAAAATACTCTCTCCCCAGATAACACTTGGTTAACTTCCTCACTTCCCTCAAGTCTTTGCTCAAATCTCAGTTCCCCAGTGAGGCTTACTCTGACCATCTGTGGGGTAAAGAAGTTAAATTTACCCAAAGAATTTGGTCTTTGTCCTTGGTTCCTGAGAGATAACCTCTAAAACCTTGGACTTTCCCCAATGACTGAAGTGTCTTTGATGAGGACTCCAGACCACACCTAATGGTTTATGATTCATGTTGTACGGGGGCTGACTATGCCAGAAAGACCCAACAGGTAGTGTGATACCAACCTCATGATATAGGCTGACCTCAAGGGAGAGGGGCTGGGAGTTAGAATTACATAATGAGAACCCCTCCCCAACCCCCAATAAAAGCTCTAGACTCTAGACATAGATGCTCCATGGGCTTCCTGGTTGGTGAAAGATGCTAATCCATGCAGGAAGACAGCGAGTCCCTTTTTTGGGACATGGCAGCTCCATAGTGGGAACCCTCCCAGAACTTGCCCTATGTGTCTCTTCATCTGTATCCTTTTTGCTATCATGAAAATCCGATCATAGCGCTTTCCGTCAGTTGAGTCATTTTAGCAAATTATTGAACCTGAGGGAATAGAGAGAGGCAGCAGGTCAGAAGTAAGGGTGTCAATGGAGACTCCAATCTTGTGGCTAGTGTCTGAGGTCTTGGGCAGACTTGGCAGTCTGGAGGACTGTGTCCTTTAACTTACAAGGTCTGATCTAGTTCCAGGTGGTTAGGGTCAGATGAAGCAGAGTTGCATGTGAAGCTAGCATCAGAACAGAACTGGAACAGAACTAATCATTGATTTGAACTGATCAACACATTTGCTGTCAGAGGAACAAAAAGTGGGATTTGATTATCCTTACATCAGCCTACCATTTAATACAGCAACCTTCACCCCTACCTCACACTCCGGATCTCCCTACCCTCCTCAGATTTTCTTTCCTTCATAACAGTTATCATTTTAAAAAATAATACATAATTCATTTATTATGGTTATTGTTTATTGTCTATCTCCCTGCTGCAATGCAAACTCCACAAAGGCTGGAACCAGTGTCTGTTTTGTTCACTGATATAACCCAGGCACTTAACACATGGTAGGCACTCAATAAGTATTTGCTAAAAGAATGAATGTACAGCACTATTGACAACAGTCAAAAGCTGGGAACAACCTAAATTCTCATCAACAGATGAATGGATAAACAAAATGTGGTACACACATATAAGGCAATACTACTCAGCCAGTAGGAGAAATGAAGTCTTGATACACAGAACAATATGGATGGCACTGGAAGGCATTCTACTGAGTGAAATAATCACAAAAGGACACATATTGTATGACCTCACTAATATAAAAAGACAAGAAAAGGCAAATGTATACAGAATAAAGTTAACTGGTCACTAAGGGCAGGAGGGAGGAGGAAGGGGGAGTTAACGGTGATGGAAACATGGCATTGATTAAGGGTAGGGTTGCACCACTGATTACTGTAACTGCTGTCAGTAAGTTGTACACCTATAAAAAGTTGAATTGTCAAATTTTTTTTGGCAATTCAACTTTTTAAAAAAGTGTTATGGAAGAAAGATGTGTTACAGATATATTTACAACAATGACCAAAAAAAAAGAAGAGTAGCTGCTGAGGCTGCTTATGTACAACCAAAAACCTCATGGGATTTGGTTTCTTGGTTTGTAGGTTTAGGATCATGGTTTCATGGGATATGCCAATTAACTGGCCTAATAAAATTTTTAGTGCTTTTGTTCTACCGCCTAGTTTGTTTTGTAGTGCCTGGGGTCTTAAAAGCTTGCAAGTGGCCATCTAAGGCACAGCAATTGGTCTCTATTCGCCTAGAACAACACAGGAAGAAGGGGAGTCAGGAATAGGAGGAGGATATGGAATGTGTGGCTAATTGCCTCCATGAATAACTGCCTCCTTTGCCATGAGACCAAAAGAACTGGATGGTGCCTGGCTACTACTACTGAACATTTTGAGCAAAGAGTCTATAGAAGAGTCCTGATCAAAAGGGGGAAAATGTAGGACAGAATTTTAAATTTTCATGGACTCCAGAATTCCCGGAGCCATGAAGGCTGGATGAACCCCTGAAACTATTACCCTCAGATTATTTTGAAACCTTAAACCAAAAATATCCCTGAAGTCATCTTAAAATCAAACAATAGGTTTACTTAACTAGTAAAAAATGTCTGCCTTGAGCATTATGCTCTCTTAAGAACTATCTATATGGGATCAAATCAACAATAGCAACTTGAAAGATTAGAAGGGAAACATAGGGGGTAGTGAATTTATGTTAATGGAGAAGGAACAACTCAGAAAAGGGAGGGAGAGAATGGTTGCATAACTTGAAGAATATAATCAATGTCACTAAATGGGACATGTAGAAACTGTTGAATCGGTTTTGCTGTCTATATTCTCAACAACAACAACAATGTAAGTAAAATTAAAAAAAAAGAAAAAGAATGAATGAATCTTGGAAAGCCTTATTAACCTCATACAATATAAAGAAATTCCAATAAATAAAACCTATTATACAGTGGTTAACAGCTCGGCTGCTAACCAAAAGCAGTTCGACTCCACTAGCTGCTCCTTGGAAACCCTATGGGACAGTACTACTATGCCTACAGGGTCGCTATGAGTCGGAATCCATTCAACGGCAATAGGCTTTTATCATAGCAACAATCTTCTGCACTGGCTAATCTCTCTGTTGCTGCTTATCCTTAGTCAGGTTTTCTATGGAGAAACTAAGTGCTTGAAGCATGCTGAGGAAAAGCATGTGTCCATTTCAACAGATGGCAGATATTCTTGAATGGCTGTCAGTATTAGAATTTGTACACAAGAATTCACCAACCTGTGAAAGCCTGCAGAATGCCCAACAATCTCATCATAAACTATAATCTGCGCTGTACGGGTTAAGATGTCTTAACTGACACAAAAAATAAAGGACAGAAGTAATGGGAATGCTGGACAAATCTTTCTTTTGTTCATGATAACAGAATTTGCAAAAAACAAAAGAGATATTTGGATTTATTTTATGTCAAAAGGGAGTTTTGTAACAAATAGGTCTGGAGACCCACTGAAAGACTCTCCTGTGTGTGGCAAATGAGTTTTCTCGCTTGCCACTGGCTGCATCACAGCTTGGCTGCTTTTGTTTGGTTGGTTTTGGGAGCTAGTTTTAAACTCACACACCACTACACTATAAACCAGAGCAATGTCTGAGTTCAGCCTGGAAGCAAAACAAAACATTGAATGGATGTAATTAGACATAACTGGAGCAATTAGCTAACTCAATACTTAGCCAGTTGAGCAACCTCTTGTCAGAATCTGCGAGAAAGAATTATTTAGGTATACATTAACTACACGCAAGGCAGCAAGCTGGGCTGCACCAAAGATGACCACTCCGTCCAGAAGTCATATCCAGCCACTCCAAGGTAGGAATATTCTGCAGATGCTAATGTTCTCTCTCACTCAGTGGAATCTGAGCGGGTATGTATACTGGAAGAGGTAAGATGGCTGACAGCAGTTGGAGAAAGATGCTCAAAGAAGTTGGTATTTCTCACTGCTGGTGATTTGGCACCTGGGGAGCATTAAGGCAAGGCTGCAGACTCAGTCTGGGTCAGGTGGGTCAAGTCACTCAGCAGTCATGAGGTAAGTTTTCAAAAACACTGATGAGAGTACAGATTTAGGATGAAGGTGAGGCCAGGGTAGGGATGGTTCTGTCTTCTAGTTTTGAACTCCTCGTTAGGCAAATCGTTCAACTTACTACTGTTTATCCATTGGAAAAGCTAGTGAAATTGTGTTCCCCAGAGAGCAAGCACACTACTGAAATAAGAAAGAGATAAAACCCAGAACACTCTTCCAGCACCTAACAGAAGAGGTTTCGCAGAAACGTATTTATTTCTCAGTAGATTTTATATGCTCTCAAAGAGAGTATGAAGAGAAAAAAAATGTTTATAACTCTCATAAAATAAGAATGCCACTCATTTTTACCACCAAGTTCCTCCGCCCAACCCCAAGTACAGTGAGTCCATGTAGCACAATTTTGCTATTCCGAGTCCATGTAGCACAATTTTGCTATTCTTCTAAAGGTTTCCTCAGGCAGACAGACCAGCCCTTATGATGATAAAATGAAGAAATTCCAGTTATTAATAGTTGGAAAAAACACAGTCGGCCTTTTTCACCAGGGCTACTTCAGTGGGCAATCTGACTTCGAAGCAGTTGCTGTCAAGTTGACTCCGACTCCTAGTGACCCAATGTGTGTCAGAGTAGAACTGTGCACCATAGGGTTTTTTTTTTTTCCAACTGCTGTAGTTTAAATGAAGTTTATTTTTCAAGTTACTCTCCCACACAAAAATTTATATACACATTGTTATGCCCTAATTCCTCTCCCCATACTGTGACAGCACAAACCTCCCTTCCACCTGATTCCCCATGTCCATTCAACCAGCTCCTAACCCTCTCTGCCTTCCCATCTCACCTCCTGACAGAAGCTGCCCATTTAGTCTCTTGTATCTACTTGAGCTAAGAGGCGCACTCCTCACGAGTATCACTTTAC
>NW_004444130.1:3326945-3372163 GCF_000243295.1 Trichechus manatus latirostris
TGTAATTTTGGTTTGGTTTTTGCAAATTCCCTAAACTTCTGTTTATCTGGAAATGCCCTAATTTCACCATAATATTTGAGAGACAGTTTTGCTGGATATATAATTTGTGGCCAGCTGTTTTTTTCCTTCAAGGCTTTATATATGTCATCCCATTGCCTTCTTGCTTGCTTAGTTTCTGCTGAGTAGTCCAAGCTTATTCTTATTGACTCTCCTTTGTAGACGACTTTTCTTTTATCCCTAGACACTTTTAAAATTCTCTCTTTATCTCTGGTTTTGGCAAGTGTGATTATAATATGTCTTGGTGACTTTCTTTTGGGATCTACCTTATGTGGGGTTTGATGAGCATCTTGGATACATATCTTGTCATCTTTCACGATATCAGGAAGTTATCTGCTAAGAAATCTGCAACAATTCTCTGTGTATTTTCTGTTATTCCCCCGTTCTGGTACTCCAATCACTTGTAGGTTATTCCTCTTGATAAAGGCCCACATAATTCTTAGGGTTTCTTCATTTTTTTAAATACTTTTATCTGATTTTTCCTCAAATAAGTTGGTGTCAAGTGGTTTATCTTCAATCTCACTAATTCTGACTTCCTCTGCCTCAATTCTGCTATGACTTTCTATTGAGTTGTCTAAGTCTGTCATTTTATTGTTAATCTTCTGAATTTCTGATTGCTCTCTATGGATTCTCATAGCCTGTTAAATTTGTCATTATGCTCTTCTCTTTTTAATTTCCTCTATTGTGTGTTCTGCGTTTTGCTTAATTTCCTGAAGAGTTCTGCATATTAATCTGTATATTAATTCCCTCCGGTAATTCCAGGAAAGTTTCCTCCTTTGGAAAATTTCTAGATTCTTTATTTTAGAAGCTTGCTGAAGCCATCATGGATTGACTCTGTGTGATTTGATATTTACTGTTGTCTCCAAGCCATCAATAAGTTATTATAGTTATTTATGTTAGCTTACTGTGTCCTAGCTTCTTGTTTTGTTTTGATATGCCCTAATAGGCTGCTCGTATGAACTAGTTTGATTATTGGAAACTCTGAAGCTCTAATGTCCTGTCACCAGGTGATTAGATCTGTTACTAGGTATGTGAGCTCAGGAGTCTGCCTACTCCTCCTGTATGGATTCAGCTCAGGTGCCCAGGTAGATAGCCACCAAGTGTGTAGCGTAATTTCTCACTTACAGTCCTAGACAGGCATGGTTGATTGGTGTAAGCACAGGCATCTGGCTGCAGCAGGGGGACACAATCTGAGCAAGGCAGGGGGCTGACGGCTACCCCCGACTGTCCAGGAGGAAGGTATGCCCCTGTTCCCTAGAGTGTGTAGGTGGGTAGGTTTTATAGCCGGACTATGAGCACCTAATGCTGTTGGCTGTATGAACTGGGGGGCACCTCTTATTCATGGGCCCCTATCGCAGGTAGCTAGGTGGCATGAGTGGAGCCACGAGTCCTCAGGCCCCTGATGTGGGTAGGTGAAGACCCTGCTTAATGGGTAGAGCAGTGTCAAATGTCAAGAACCTGCCACTTCACAGCTGAACAGCTGAAGTTAAACTTCCAGTATATACCCTGTTGTACTGCGGTAATGAGAGCCTACGCTGTCGAAATGGGCCCACACAAGTCTATGCAGGGGGAAAGGCACTCAAAGTCCGTGGATCCCTTATGCCTGTGCCTAGGCAAAGGAGCTGTGCCTACCTTGGGTACCTGGCTTAGGGGATCCAGCAGTTTCTTTTTTCCTGTTTGTTAATTTGTTCACTCTCCAAGGCAATGAGAATGGCTCCGGGCATGCGACAGATCCTATTTCCGGCCCAGGGGACTCAGCAATTGCTGAAGCCAGTCCAGGACCCAATGCAGAGCAGGAAGCGGGGAGGTAAATGGAGAGAGGTTTTTCCCTAAGGGGGGTGTTTTTGATCTGCGCAGTAGGCCGTATTCAAGTACTTATCTTTCACCTATCCATGGCTGCTTCTCACTGGTTCTAGGTGGCCATGTAGACTCTCTGGCGCTGGGTCTCTCCTAGTGCAGAAAACGCGCCTCTTGAGCTCGGCTGCTTGCCTACCTCCCGGCTCACCCCCGAGCTGAAGAGGCCTGAAGGGCTTAGGCTCTTGCCGGTTCAGGTCTGGCAACTTCTTGCTGCTTTTGAACTGTCTCTTGCTCCCCCACCACTCAGTCTGGTTCCTCAACTCTGCCTTTGATGCTCAGGGCTCTCAGATTGCCATATATAATCAATTCACTTGTTTTTTCAGGTCTTTGTTGTAAGAGGGTCCACCGGATGCGTCTGACTGCTCTGCCATCTTGGCCCCACCTTCGCACCATAGGGTTTTCAATGGTTGATTTTTCGGGAGTAGATTGCTAGGCTTTCTTCCGAGGTACCTCTGAGTGGATTTGAACTTTCAAACTTTTGGTTAGCAGCTGAGTGTTTTAACTGTTTGCACCACTCAGGGACTCCACTGCTATTCAAGACAGCATTATCTCATAATGAGATTTCTCATTAATAATAAAGCTCACAGCCACACAGAGTTAAACTGGTCTCTCTCTCTGTGTCTCAGTTACTGAGGTATTAAATGCAAGCAAGTCATTTACGCAGAGTGAGAAGCAGCACCCTCACAGAAGATGAACTAGAAGTACAGCCCAGAAGTCTTGGCATAAAGAAAAAAAGTAGTAATATTATAGATTTAAAGAAACAAATTTGTAGCATTTCTTCTTTAAACTATTTGCTTTTAGAAGTGACTTCCTTATCTTAGCAAATGCAGAAACATTATATTCATTCCACTGCCTAAGAGCCAACTAAATTTTAAAAAGACAAAAATCTGAGGGTTGCCCCTTTGAGATGTATACTGTGCCACACAACCAGTCAATCACAGGAAAATGGCTAAAAAGGGATGTGCCACTGTCAAATGAGAATCAGGAAGAGAAGTTTTAAACTGCCACCAGGATTGTCAAACCAGAAAGTTGCCTTTTTTTTTTAAATAGGGGGAAGGAAGTAAAAAGATGATGTCAGGAAGTCTTTAAAGTCTTTCATACTATATTCTGGTATTTCCACAGTCCACTCCTTCTTGTGCTTGTTCCCCAAGTTAATTAAAAAATAAGGAAGGAAGTTATGGTGGTTAGAGCAATGTGTTAGGATGCCAAGACTTCTGGGCTGCACTCTTAATTCATCCTCTGTGAGGATGCTCCCCCACTCTGGATAAATCACTTCCTTGCATTGTAATTCTACCTCAGTAACTGAAACACAGAGAGACCAATTTAACAGTGCGCAGCTGTGAGCACTATAAATCATTAATGCTTTGCCAGTGTCTCTGTGCAACTGAGCTATTGAGATATTAGCTACCTCATGATCACGTGGAAAGACCAATCACCCATCCCCTACCCATGGATCCTTGACTGGCTTCCTCCATACCCACTGCAGTTGGGAAAAGGTTTGCTTTTTTCTCCTGTATTTAACTCATCCAAACACCCTTAAAAACAACAGAAACAGGTGAAAAGGAACAGGAAAGATGATATAATAAGGATAGCAGTGTAGTGGCAATCTCAGCTATACAGACAACCCTGTCAGTCAGCAACGCTCCAGAGAACATCTGTGCTTCCCTGGTATGCAAACCCAAACCAACCAAACCCACTGCTGTTCAGTCTATTCTGACTCATGGCAGCCCCATGTGTTGCAGAGTAGAACTGCTCCATAGGGTTTTCTTGGCTGTAATGTTTACGGAAGCAGATGGCCAGGCCTTTCTTCTGCCCTGGGACGCAAGCCTCAGAAACAAGCTGAGGATCAACCTACTGTGGTGCTGTAGCACCCCCTGGAGGTGGTGCAGTGGGTGGAGGAGGTTCTGTCAGCATAAAGGAGGGAGGAAGAAGAAAAGGTCATTTAAGGCACACTAGGAAGTCTGTGGAAACCCTGGTGGCGTAGTGGTTAAGACCTACGCCTGCTAACCAAAAGACTGGCAGTTCGAATCACACCCTTTACTAGTCAAGTTGTCAACACAAGGCTAAGAAAGAAACAAAAGGTAGCACACTCCCAGCACAATCTAAACCCTACCAAACTGAAAAAAGTCTGGAGACAAAGAAAGCTGCTTATTCAGCAGGTCAACTGATGGACTGAAGGAACTCCTACAGAGAGTGAGGGATGGCTCAGGCACCCCTAAAATTAGGCTCCCAGTGGGTACGGTTCATGGACTCATCTGATCTTGTAAGCACTTTGGAGCTGATCATCTATTTTGTGCTGGCCTTGTCTGTCCACATAGGAAACCCTGGTGGCGCAGTGGTTAAGAGTTTGTCTGCTAACCAAAATCGGCAGTTCAAATACACCAGCCGATCCTTGGACACCCTATGGGGCAGTTCTACTCTGTCCTATAGGGTCGCTATAAGTTGGAATCAACTCAATGGCAATGGGTTTGCCCATCCACACCACAGCTATGGCAGCTCCTAAATGCTATAATCTGCCCTCTGGGCAGGCTTCAAATACCTCCAGGGCCTTGATTTAAAATTAAATGTTTCAGCTATTACAACAAGAGATGTGTATTTGCCAGAGGTCTTTTCCGTGCCTCTTTGCCCTTAGGGGGAAAATTATTATTAGGTTAATGCACGTGATTAAAATTCAAAATGATTCAAAATTCAAAAAGTGGCCCAGTGAAGTTATCTCCTACCTGTCCCCCAGAGGTAGCCAATTCTTTTTCTCAGAGGCAACCCACTGTTCCCAGTTTCTTGTATATACTTCAGTGATATTCTCTGCATATACAATCATTGACAGTTCACAGGCTAGCCCTCCCCCGCAAACCAGTAGTTGATTTCCTAGCATTCTAGGTAGAACCTAATTCCTACATGATCTATACACATTTGTGACACATTTCCATATATTTAGTTCTTATTTGAGTCTGGAAATCAAGCCCTGCAAATAAGAGTAAAAAAAATACTACGGCTATAACAGAGGCTAGGCCCAACACACAAAAAAAGGTGACTGGCTCCAAAATGATCACAGAATTAGGTGGGAGACTATTAGAATGGGATGAAATCATCTGAGTGAAATTAGTATAAGCCTCCTTCCAAGTAAGTCAAGAATTGAGGTTGTCCCTCATCCTCCTCCTTCTTCCCAACCCCATCAGAGTCACTATCATTTGATAGTTGTCAATGAACAAACACTGATCAACCACCTTCTCTGTGCCAGGCACTGTTCTAGGAATTGGATACAGCAGAGAGCAAGACCATCAATCTATCTCTGTTCTTAAGGAGCTTAACACCAGTGGTGCAGACAAATAACACGCCAACCAGTGAGACGCCAAGTCCTGTGCCAGGATGTTAGAAGAGGTAACTGGTCAAGAGTGATGGGTGTGGGGGTGCTGCAGCTAGAGTGGTGGGGGAGGCCTCTTTGAGGAGGAATCAATTGAGCTGAGAACTCAGTGATGAGAAGTAACAAAGTGAAAATGTGGCAACTGGGAAAAGCAGGCGATCCTGAGCTTAGTGTGGTGAAAGCAGAGGAGAGGTTGGCTTGAGCAGCTGTGTCAGGAGGTTTCTTCCTGCAAGAGCTATTTCATGCATATACAAACACCATATTTATGTATCTCTCTCCCACTTTAAGGGAATTGTATGCTCACTACACTATTCTGTACCTTGCTTGCTTTTTTCACTTAGTTATGTATTTCAGAGCGAGCCCTAGTGGTGCAGTGGTTAAAGCACTCAGCTGCTACCTGAAAGGTTGATGGTTTGAACCCACCAACCGTTTCATGGGAGAAAGATGTGGCGTCTGCTTCCCTGAAGATTTACAGCCTTGGAAACCCTACGAGACAGTTCTACTCTGTCCTATGAGAATATCTGAATTGACTCGATGGCAATGGGTTTGGTTTTGGTTTTTGGTATGTATTTCTTAGCTCACTTCCTGTCAGTACATAAAGCTCACCCTCATTCTTTTTAAAGCTGTATGCTCTCTGTGGTGTAAAAACCCAAAAACCCACCACTGCTGCAGAGTCAATTCCAACTCAAAGTGACCCTACAGGACAGAGCAGAACTGCCCCATAGGGTTTCCACAGAGCGGCTAGCAGATTCGAATTGCCAACCTTTTGGTTGGCAGCCTAGCTCTTAACCACTATGCCACCAAGACTTCTTTCTGTGGTATGGAGGACATAAATCATCAAGCAGTCCCCTAGTGATAGACATTTGGTAGTTTGCAATCTTCTGTCATTACAAGCAATATAGGGAGCCAAATCTTGTCAAAGCAATGTTATCAAACTTTGGGATTTCTGCAAATCTGGTAAAAAAATGGCATCTATTGTCATTTAAATGTTTCTTTTTATAAGCAAAAGCTGGCATCTTTTTTAATGTGTAAGAGTCATTTGCATTTCCTTTCTTGCTCTTGTTGATCTTCTATTTCCTTTCTGTTCCTTTGACCTTTAAAAAACTGGGCGGTTGGTGATGGGAAAGGCAATACCCAATATGGGTAAGGTCTGCACCACTTGTTCAAAGTAAATGAAGACACTTAAGAAATACGTAAGAACGAAGGACAATTTCGGTAAAAGCTATAACAGACAATCCTGCAACAACATTATTAACCAATAAAATATATGTGTGGTTACACAGGTAGACATGTACGCATATACATTCATATATATAATAGAGTACATAGGGGCAGGCACAGTTAAGGAAACTTCCTAGACGTACTCAAATATCTTGTGGGACTGAGTTACTGGGTTTGAAGGATCAGGACCATAGTCTCGGGGGACATCTAGGTCAACTGGCATAACACAGCTCATAAAGATAATGTTCTACATCCTAAGTTGGTGAGTAGTGTCTGGGATCTTAAAGCTTGAAAGAGGCCACCTAAAATAGAACTATGGGTCTCTTGCTATCTGGAGCAAAGGAGAGTGAAGGAAACCAAAAACTGAAGATAAAAATTAGTCCACAGGACTAATGGCCCAGGAAAACCACAGCCTCTTCTAGCCTGAGACCAGAAGAACTAGATGGTACCTGGCTACCACTACTGACCGTTCTAACCAGGGACACAAAAGAAGGTCCCGGTCAGAATGGGAGAAAAATGTAGAACAAAACTCAAATTCCTAGAAAGGCCAAATTACTGGACCGACAGATATTAGAGAAACCACCGAGACTATCGGCCTAAGATACCCCTTGAACTTGGAACTGAAGCCACTCCTGGTGATCACCTTTCATCAAAATAAGAGACTGCTTTATAAAATAAAACAGTGTCACCGGTGAATACTATGCTCCCTTAAATTAATCAACCATATGAGACCAAATGGCCAACATTTACCCTAAAACAAAGACGAGAAGCTAAGGAGAGGCAGGGAAGCTAGATTAATGGAAACAGAACAAAAAGAATGGAAATAATGAGAATGCTGACACGTTGTGAAAAATAGCCAATGTCATGAACAAGCTTGTCTTAGTCATCTAGTGCTGCTGTAACAGAAATACCACAAGTGGATGGCTTTAACAAAGAGAAATTTATTTCTTCACAGTAAAGTAGGCTAAAAGTCCAAATTCAGGACGTCACCTCCAGGGAAAGGCTTTCTCTGTCGGTGTTCTCATCAGTGTTCCCCCGGACTAGGAGCTTCTCCGCGCAGGAACCCCGGGTCCAAAGGACACACTCTGCTCCTGGCACTGCTTTCTTGGTGGTATGAGGTCCCCCTGTCTCTCTGCTCACTTCTCTTATATCTCAAGAGATTGCCTCAGGACACAAACCAATCTTGTAGATTGAGTCCTGCCTTACTAACACAATTGCTACCCATCCTGCATCATTAACATCATAGAGGCAGGATTTACAACATATAGGAAAATCACACAATACCACGAATCATGGCCCAGCCAAACTGATACACACATTTTCTGGGGGACACAATTCAATCCATGACAAAGCTGTATAAAAACTGTTAAACGGGAACCTAACTTGCTATGGTAACTTGCACGCACGCACGCACGCACGCACGCACGCACCTGGGCAGTTGATGTCTTATTGATTGGTAGGGGCTCTTAGTAGAGAAATGCGCATATTTTTGGATTTGAGTTGCAAATAGTTCTTCCCTAGTTTATTATTTATCTTTGTTCATAGTGGTCTTTGCCATGCAGTTTTTTATTTTCATGAATGCATCAAGTGCTCTCTTATTAAGGCTTAGAAGGATTTTGTTTCTAGTTAAAATGGACTTCCCCACTAAGAGCAGTGGGCTGTTGATTGTACTAGAGGAGACAGGTGTCATAACAGGAGAAAGGCAGGGTATGTGGGTATGGGTGCTGGAAGGGTAGTGAAGTCATTGTTTCCAAACTTTCTCTCCTCTTCTTAGTCAAACAATGTTCTACTTTGAAGCATAGACCATCCGACTTTATGGTCCTTTGTCTTTCCTATTGTTACTGTCAAAAGAAACTGGGTCAATAATAAAATTAATCTATTAGATGAGGTTTATTCAGGCAGAAGATTCATGAATTGGGTAGCACCAAACCACATGTAGAAAGGTATTCCACCAAGTATCAGCAATGACTGGCTTATACTGACAAAATCTGAAGCAAAAGCAGCTTATTTCTGATTGGCCTATACAATTTATTATTGAAATCATGTCAGGATTTCGTTGGTTAACAAGGGTGGAAGGGCTGTCAGGATCTCACTGGTCAATGAGGGTGGAAGGGCTGTCCGGATCTCATTGGTCAATGAGGGCTGTCAGGATTTCATTGGTCAATGAGGGTAGACTGATTTATAGGAAAGCTAGGCTTAAGTTTAGGTAAAGACAAGTCTTAGAGGCATTGTCTACTGGACCGCTAATGCCATTCTGTCAACCACATGACTCCGTTTTTATTTCATTTAACACTACTATCTACTAACCTCTCCAGTCACTCCCTGTTCATTGACAGTGACTTCAGTGCTTGAGAAGTGCTTCTCCTTGTCTTCCCTCTCTCTTTTAGGTTATAATTCTGCATGACTACAATATCCACAGATGATCTAAACTTGGCTTCTCAATTTTTCAACCTTCTCAGAGCCAATTACCTTTTTGTTTAGCCCAACTCAGCCACCTATTCACATGGACATTGTCTCATAATCAACATGTCACACCCCAACCTTCATTTCTTCCATTCGCTTATCATTTGCTCTTACTCTACTGGATCAGATATTTTAGTACTTCCACTAACCTCAATGGCAAATCCAGGAAGAAGAGGGAATTTGGAAACAGTGAGGGGGTACAAGGAAATCTTTATTTCACCTCCAGGTCTTGGGGAATGTGAGGTGTGGGAGAAAACCCAGCCTTTGCTTAAGACTGCTGTGGGAGAAGCAATGTTTTCAGGGGCCCACTGAGCTCAGCTACAGTGAAGACATGAAGGTAAAGGGATCATGCATCAAGGAGTTTGAACTGAAGGGAGATCATGGAGTTCCAAAGTGCACATGGGTATGGGTAGATGCGGGTGGTGAGTAGGAGAGGGGTCCATTCATGGAATGTTCAGAGCAGAGCATCTTAAATCTGAGCATAATCTGGGAGGCCTGGACCTCTGGTGATGACCTCGATGGGTGTCAGTACACACTGTGATGGGGACTGCCTCTGCCTGTGACTCAAGATGCCCCTGCTGTCAAGAACATGGAACTGCTCAAGTTCCAATTTTTACTGTTGTTTTCTTCCTCATCCATGCTTCCTGTGTTACCTTTTTTTATTTTTCTGGCCAATAACCCTACAGTACAGGAAGTCCCCAACTTACGATGTATTCAAGTTACAACGAGCCACACTTATGACGGTCCATTTTTTTGTACGTCTTATCGTTAGTAATATGTACTACATATAATGTTGCAGCATATAATTTGCTGATGTTATCACTCTCAGATGGAATGTTTCCCAACTCCAAAGACAAATAAAGATCAGATTTACAAAGATACTGATAATAAAAAGCAATAGTAATGAAAACGTAAAAAAAAAAAAGGTATTCAATGAACTCAACGTCAGAACCGACTTATGATGGAATATACAGTCGTCAGAACTTAAGTTGGGGACTACCTGTAATTCTATAAAATAGAGATCATATGAGTGAGAAACTGGATTCTTACAACATACTTGAAAAATGTCTTTATTTGCTCTTAATATCTGAAGGACAGCTTCCTTGAGTATGAATTTTTAGGCTCTAAATTATCTTCCCTCAGAACTATGAATATATTGCTTCATTGTCTTTTGCATTTAGTTGCTATAAGGACTCTGATGCCAACCTGATTCTGGACTGTTTTCTTTCTTGGCAAGCTTTTAGGTTTTCTTTATCTACACCAACCCTGGGCTCCCTTCAAATCATGAACACCACCAACAATCAATCACTAAAAGAAAAAATAACTTGGGAGAAGAAAAATAAATTCTGACTACTCAAAGATAACATGATTTTAAGGAGACTCTGTTTTTTCTCTAGTGAGCTAGGAGGATCTGCCTCCTTAGTAAGATGCTTGGTTAACAATGTTTACTTACAAGAAGTAAAAATTTCTTTTCTCTTTTTTCCTACATTGAAATGTCTACATAAAATCCAAACCACTTACGTTGCTCTAATATAAGCCATTTCATGTCAGAGTAATGGGTGGGGAAAGAGAATGTCATTCAATAAAATGTCATTGCCTTGAGGAACCTAGCAAATTTTAAGACCAGTTTTACCAAGGTTCTGCAATCAGAGAATTTTTCTTTTTTGTACTTTAGATGAAGGTTTACAGAACTAGCTTCTCATTAAACAATTAGTACACATATTGTTTTGTGACATTGGTTGCCAACCCCACGACATGTCAACATTCTTGCCTTCTTGACCTTCGGTTCCCTATTACCAACTTTCCTGTCCCCTCCTGCCTGCTCGTCCTTACCCCTGGGCTGGTGTGTCCCTTTAGCCTTGTTTTGTTTTATGGGCCTGTCTAATCTTTGGCTGAAGGGTGACCCTCAGGAGTGACTTCATTACTGAGCTAAGGGTATCCAGGGGACATACTCCCGGGGTTTCTCCAGAGGAGAATTTTTTTTTTTTTTTACTGAAATTACTTCCTGCAAGTGAAGTTAATGTTCAAATAAAAAATTAAGAAATAGAAGCTCCTTGGTCTACACTCCACTTCTAGGACGACAGGCTCTTTTCCCATTTCCTTGTTTCTCATTCGCTAAGAGTTAACTCATAAATTAAGGAATGTTGTTTCAGCTCCACAGAAAGCTTTTAAGGATAGAGTCAACACAAGGACCAGATTCTTCATTAACTCATTAATGAGACAGGTCACTGTGGCCTCGGGGTTCATTTATCAGCAGGAAAACCTTGGTTATTTCCTGCACATCTCAACAGTCAGAGTGGAGAAGTAGACGCCATTGTGAGTCTGTTTCCTGACTTGGAAGGAAAGAAAATATTTTCATGATGACTATTATTTTCTTGGGCTAGTGTTAGATTTGGCCCAAAGGCACAATGGACAAGCTTGGGGCTTCGACTCCCAGTGCACTTTCTAATGCTTTTTCGTTCCCCATTTAATTATGTTCTAATGATGCTATGTGTACTTCATTGGGTTTTACTGACAAAGCACCAGGTTGTAGATGAAATTTTATGTAAATGTTAATAGCTGTAAATTAGGCAAGTTCAGCAGTAATTGCCTGCCTGTCCACCTGCCCCGCAAACCAGTAGCTACAATTCTCCTTAAAGGCTGCTGTTCTTGACTGCGACCTACTGTTCATAGTCCAAAGTGGAATTCAAAGCTATTAATAATACTGTGGAAACCCAACTGGTTTTGCTATAATTATAATGTTCAGAAAGGCTTTCTTTTGTGATGTTGAGGCTGGCATCTACATGGGGGAAACTATGAAAGACTAAGCAATCATCGAGCTGTCAAGAGAAGACTGGTAGTTCCTCTCCAAAATAAGTGATTGGCTGGATTAGCAAAGAGCTTAAAGCAAAATTCCAAGGTAAAACCTCTCAGTGGGAAATTATAAGTAGAGTGTCTGTGTATTTGGTATTGCTTTGGTAATTACTCATCAGGAAGGCTCCTTTGGCCTTATTGCAAGTAGCAGAAGGTTTCAGAAGGGTACAGAAAAAAGAGACCTGATTTCTCACCTTTCCCAGCCCTTCCCAGCAATGCTGACATGATTTCCCACAGCTCCAGTAAAAGAAAAGGCTGCCACAGCATTTCTGGAGGAGGCAAAGCTGTTGTGTTCCCTTCCCACCTCTTGCTTTTCATGCTTGTCACCATTTCTGAGACCTCCTTTTTTGTGCTCAGTTTATTGCTTTTCTCAAGCAGCCAGGTCAGCAGGCAGAATGGTGCAAAGGGAAATAACTCTGGCTAGAGGGATCAAAGAACCTAGCTTCCAGGCTCTGCTCTGTTCGTTAGCCTGCTGAACTTCGAGTTTCTGTACAAGAAGCGGTCTCTTTGGTTCTTTCCACTTCTAAAACTCTAGTGGCATTTTATTAATTCACAGTAATTGCATAGTATACACATCCCAAGTTAAACACTTCAAATACGCACACCTCATGTACCTGAATATATCAGGCCACACCAAGGAAGTTTCCAATCGACAGCACATTGCCAAAAAATCCACTGCCAGGACCAGCTCGTGGAGTCTGCTATACTCGGGCAAATCTGCTGCACAAGACCTCTTTAAGTGTTAAAAAGCAAAGATGTTACCCAGAGAACTAATGTGCACCTGACTCAAGCCATAGTGTTGTCACTTGCCTCATATGCATGTGAAAGCTGGACAATGAATAAGGAAGACCAAGAATCGATGCATTTGAATTATGGTGTTGGGGAAGAATACTGAATATACCCTGGACTGCCGGAAGAACAAACAATCTGTCTTGGAAGAAGTATAACCAGAATGTTCCTTAGAAACAAGGATAGTGAGACTCAGTCTCCCTTACTTTGGACATGTTTTATTAGGAGGCACCAATCTCTGGAGAAGAATATCATGCTTGGTAAAGTAGAGTCAGCAAAAAAAAAAGGAAGACCCTCAACAAGATAGACTGACACAGTGGCTGTAACAATAGGCTTAAACACAGCAAGGACTGTGAGGATGGCGCAGGACCGGGCAGTGTTTCGTTCTGTTGTGCATGGGGTTGCTATGAGTTGGAACCAACTCTTGACGGCACCTAACAACAATAGCTATGCTAGGGGTTTTATAATCCTCTGCTGACAACAGAATTT
The DNA here is from genome assembly GCF_000243295.1 of Trichechus manatus latirostris. Lineage (NCBI taxonomy): Eukaryota > Metazoa > Chordata > Mammalia > Sirenia > Trichechidae > Trichechus > Trichechus manatus. The sequence continues at coordinate 3,340,036 of NW_004444130.1, forward strand.
ACTTTTTACCATAAGATGTATAGAACAGTGGTACTTTCTAATTATAACCGTGGGGAAAATTCTGAGATTTATTGTTTTTAAAAAAATGCTACTCACTATAGTCACAAATCCTCATTGGCACTTTTTTCACTGGTATCCTTCCCCATTCTCCAGGAAGAAAAAGTTAGTAGAACAGGAACTTAAGCGTACAAAACTGCTATGTTTCAGATTCAAACTACCTTTGGCAAAAGAAGGTTGTTTTTTTTTCTTTACCAGATGACTCGTTAACAGAAAGCCTAGAGAAGTTTGTAACTCTTTCATAAATTGTGGGATATACAGTTGCCCACCATTTCCACCTCTGTTCTTTGGGACCCTACTTTTTCCGCTAAAAGTTTTGCTGCCCTCCAGTGGGGACTTGTGTAACAATGAAAAGTGAAAAAACATTCGTTGAAGCAAAATAGCTGGGGTGTAAGGCTTAAAAGTGAGGTAGTGCATCCAGGAAGTATGACTGGGCAAAAAATGTTGTCTCTTTTGGCTTTTGTACCCCTAGATAAACCTTGTAAGCATATTTATGGTTTCCTGTGTGATAGTTAGGGACCCCTGGAGGTTTTGGTTTTGTGTGTGTGTATGTCATATCTGGAAAACCAAAGATTCCCCATGTAACCTAACAGAAGGCGCCCAACAATACATCCAGCAACAAACGACCAGTGGGAAAGACAAGTGCCCGCCAATCATGGTGTCTGAGTACCCCAAAAGTTCTATGGTAAGATGTATTCCCACACAATATTTCTCAAAATCCATATTATCAAATAAAAATTTAAACACACTCCATGACTCCGCATGCTTCCATTAATAAAAACACATGGTATCAAAAAAAATTTAAAGCAGAAAATAATAGAGTCTTGAAAGGGTTTAATAGGAACAAGAGGTGCTTAATAGGAACAAGAGGGGCAGGTAGTAAGAAGGTCACTGCTGGCTCATCACTTTCCATTCCTAGTGGTAGCCAAAGCCAAATCCAGTTACAGTTCTGACTCCTCCTGTCTATCTGCACCTCTCCCTCCACACATACAAAAGTAGAGCATCCTTTCTCCAGGCTCTTACTAGGGAGAAGAGGTTAGGTGGCTGGCCTTCATCTTGCCTTTGGGAGAAATCTTAAGTCACTGGTTCTTGACCTTGGTGATTTTGCCCCCAGGGGACACTTGCCAATGTCTGCAGACATTTTTGGTTATCACAACTGGGGTGGAGGGGAAAGGTACTACTGGCATCTAATGGGTAGAAGCCAGGGATGCTGCTAAACATCCTGTAATACACAACAGTTCCCCACAAGAAAGAATTATCCAGCCCAAAATGCCAGAGATACAGAGGTTGAGAAAAACTGCCCTAGGGGAAATGGCACTCCATCTATCCAATGGAAGTAACTTTACAGATATGTTGCAAGGATGACGGCAGTCTCCTTGATAAAGCACTTTGAGCAGCTTGGAAGAAAACTAGGTTCAAGGTCAAGACCATCAGTGAACACTCCCCGTAAGTATCAACTTCTGGTTGGTTGTGAGGAAGACAGACTGGCTTGGTCCTTAAGGAAAATGGAAGAAAGTCCCTGGGTTAAATTTAAAGACTCTGTTGCATGACACAACACTTCTGAATACCATTCAGCAAAAACCTCTCCACATTTCAGCTGGTTAGATAACAAGATGCTGGTGGCACTACATAGCCTACTTTCTCTGTATGCACCTGCTCTTTTCTCTTGCTTAACGGCCATTCCTTTGTTGAGGATTCCACTTCTGAGCAGCTCTCAAGTGCTATGTGAACAGCCTGGCCATGATTCCCTCACACTAATACACTGACTACATTTTTCTCCAGCAGAAAAGGCAATGTTTTTCACATCATGTAGACAATGAATAAATGCTAACGGAACTAACTGAAGTTTTTAGAGAAAATATATGTATATGACAAACCAGCTGGGGGCAAATCCCATAGTCTTTAGTTATCCCAGTTATCTTCTATTAAGTCATACATCAAAGAGATTTACAAAAAAAAAAAAAACTTCTAATTTTTAAAAATATAGTTACTTACTTACATTATTATGTTAATATGTAATAGGTTTAGAATTCTTTGAAAATAATATTTATTTTCCTCAGTTTTAATTTCTAATGCTATAAACAGTGAGAACAAAAAATTTGAGAATTGCCGATTTAGAAACGTGCACACACACAAAAAAAGCCAAGTTCTTATTAACAGGGAATAATTCACACCATTGGTTCCAAAATCACAAAGCTCTGCAAGAGGCTGAAATGCTGTGAAGCGGATCAAGTGTTAAATTTTTAGTTATATCCTGCACTGATTTTTTTTTTTTTCCTCCAAAGACTCTTAAACAACAAAAATACAAGACAAAACCCCCACCAAAAGATCATGCCTTAGATTTGCCAAATCATTAAACCAATCTTTTCCGAGGCTCCATGCAGTAATGACCTGGTGTCCATAAGCCATCCCTAATTGTCACCACCTCCACTAGCACTTATCTCAAATGCTCAGATGCTCCTATTTTTTCTCCAAGGATAAGGCCTAACCAAACTCTGAGACATTTTCAGGAATATTAAAAATAATTACTTTTGAATTCAGAATATTTTGAATTCAGAATAAAAGGATAACAACTTCTGACCCAACAGGGATGCCTTTCGCTATGTGACCAAAGTCACTCTCTCGAGTGCTAGTGTTTCACAAGCAACATCTAAGGTTTTCAAAGTTTTGTTTATTGTGCTAGCAAACCTCATGTTTGCATTGCTAGTGGCTACTTTCCAAAGAAAATGGAAAATGATCTGCTGAGAGATGACTAGTTTTCTACTTGGTTGAATCATGGATACTTTACATCTTTTAAACTACTGTTCTCCCAATAGAGCTTAGGATACTTGTGACTTGCCCACACATACCTCTTACCACATCAAATAAAAAGATGGCTTCTGCAAAAAGTCTGTTTCAGAAAGCAAAAACAAGGTCCTTATACTACAAGACAGTTTTATTTCACACACTTGTGGGTTCTGGGCTGGAAAGCAAGGAAGAGCTGGAGGCCTTTCTAAAGAAAGTAAGGCATCTAATTACTCTCAACCCCTGACTAAGTACTGAGTCAGGTAGCTAGATGGTGAATAAAGTTCCTTGGAGCCGAAGTTGTAGGATAAATTCTAAATCCTGCCATTAGACAAATAAAAGAGGTCCTAGGGGAAAACAGTGCTGAAAAATTTCTATAGTACTGGCAGCCAAAGAAAACATAAATTTTTTTCTTTTTAAAATTAATTTACACATGTAGAATCATATCTACCTATTAACTATATCAGTAACATGAACATATCATGTTGTGTATATAGGGGCCCATGTAACCCTTATCAGTCACCAAGGCCTCGAAGCTACTGGATCATCTGTCCATTAAGATTTGAATAAAATTAGCTCAACCTACCATTCACATATGGGGGAAAACATGCATCCCACCCACTATGTCTGGATATTCTTAGGGTCTTTCATTTATTAGTCACTTCCAGCTTCAATTTTTTGGCTCTGTTGAATTCATAATCTCTACTATGGACTCATTTTCAGCACACATTATCTCCACACACACTGTTCTGTATCTTGGAGCCCCATCATGGACACCAGCTCGATTCTACTACAGTGCAAAGCTGCAAATCATATCAAACTTACTGATGGTTTCAGAAATGGGGGTAGGGCATGTGCAGAGAGGAGAAATCTGAACCCAGCACAGTAAATGACTGAAAGTGGAATAGAGAATTAGCCATCTCGCTTCCTGGGAGCCCCTGGGAATTTCTCGCTGGCTATCTCTTCCCCGCAGGGTCCCAGAACGACCAAGAACTCTCTGAAACTGTGTGTCAAACTTACAGACACAATTTTTCTAGGAGGTAGGGTCATCAATTTCCATCAGATTTTCACAGGCCTCAAGATTCAAGAAAAGTTAAGACCTACTGTGTTTAGGTAAACATCAAAGTATACTCTAAGAGCAGGACAAATTTTACCGAGGGAGAACTCAGGTCAGAAACGACTTCTTATAATCTTTTGAAATCCCATATTTGTGGAACTTTCCCTGACCGGTCCACAGTATGTCAGGCGCTTGCATCTCCAGCTTTCATAAACGCCATGTTCACACCTCTGTCACTGCACTGCAATATTGCCTGCAATTACTGTCTCCCCACCAGATAATCCAATTAGTAACGGGGAAATTAAAACTATAGGGCATATCTCTTCACACCCACAAGCCTGGCAACCCTGGAGCCTGCCAATATAAAGGACTGGAGCAATGGGAACTCACCTGCTGCCAGACTTAGCCCAACCACTTTGAAAAACAAACGGACAGAATCTTCTTAGATTCATGTTGAAACATATTCTAAACTCAGCATATCTATTCTTAGTTTTTTCAAACTGCTGGTTGTAACCCAATAGGTTACAAATCAATTTAGTTGGTCATAACCAGTATTTTACTTTAATGAACAGAACGGAGTAGATTGACTGTTACAGTTTAACCTTACTATGTTTAACTATTATATTTTACCTTATTATACATAAATATGGTATAATTTTTGTTTCAAGCACGTATATAAGTGTGCACATACCTACTTCGGTTATGATGGAAATGTATTTCTTGCAATGAGGTCATTGTTAAAAATGTTTGACAAAATAAAGACCTGGAGAAATCCCTATATGTGCATAAGGAAACAAGTACAAGAATGTTTATAGTTTTTTTCCAACAGCAAATAACTGGAACCAATATAGGAAAGTGCAAAAGTTGTGGCAGTCAAACAATGGAATATAATAAAGCAATAAATATGAATTAATGAAAGCTACTGTATCAACATGGATCTCAAAATAATGTTTAGGGAAAAAAAATCAGAGAAAAATACATACTGTAAGATATTACTTATATCAAGTTCAAAACTAAATACTGTTAGGAACCCTCATATAAATGGTAGAACTATAAAGAAAAGAAAGAATGATAAATATAAAATTAGGAGGTGGCTACTTACCTCTTTGGGGTTGGAAAAGGATACAATCCTGAAGGACATTCAAGAAATTTCTGGAGTTTAGTAATGTTTTCTTTCTTTGGGTGGATATTGAGTGTATCAGTGTTTATTTCTTATGTATAGGCTATAGATATTTTTATGCAGGAAATACCTCATAATGGGGGAAAAAAAAAAGCTCTGTCATTAAAATCAATTTAACAGCAATAGCAGCAGGACTTCTGCTGTCACACCATTCATAGACTCCCTTGAATGCAAATTTTAGTCTCTAAATTTACTGTCCACTAAAAGGAAGCAGCACTCATTGGATGGGAGATGATTTCCTGTCTTGGGGCAAGAAAACAATCAAGGCTGTTCTGGCACTCTGTAGCACTGCCAGAAAGCAAGAATACTCTCAAGGTTGTGAGGATTAGTGCTAAAAGGACAAAGGAGTCAGGTTAAAAACAATTAGCCAGACTGCAGTAAGTTGAGCATTAAAAAGAAAATAACCATGGTTTCAAATTGAAACAAACTAAGTTTGCAAAAATAATTTAGCATCACAAACACAAATGGCCACAGGGTCTAAAATGGGTTTATGTGCATGGAAAGGAATAGCAGTCTTTCCTCCATCTCAATAAGCCTCAATGGAAATATAACATAAAAACAAAAATGAAGCAGAGATGACAAAAACCTCTCTGTGGCTGATTAAAATCCCCACTCCCCGCTAGTTTTCTATTAATACAGAAAATCAAGATAACTAGAAATTAGCTACCAGCTTATTCACAAATCATACGGGAATAAGTTTTATAATAACTGTCTAATATAGTTTATCTGCTAAGACGTTTAAATGTTTAAAAGAATAAGTCACATTTTTAATAGATAGGAACCTTAAGAAGCAAAAGGTCATTAAAAAGACAGGAAAGGGGGGGAAAAAAAAAGACCAAAATGGATGTCAGAAGAGACTCTGAAACTTGCTCTTGAAGGACAAGTAGCTAAAATGAAAGGAAGAAATGATAAAGTAAAAGAGCTGAAAAGATTTCAAACGGCGGCTCAAGAAGACAAACTGAAGTATTATAATGAAATGTACAAAGACCTGGAGTTAGAAAACTAAAAAGGAAGAACACGCTCAGCATTTTTCAAGCTGAAAGAGCTGAAGAAAAAATTCAAGCCTCGAGTTGCAATACTGAAGGATTCTATGGGCAAAATACTGAATGACACAGGAAGCATCAAAAGAAGATGGAAGGAATACAAAGTCACTGTACCAAAAAGAACTGGTCAACGTTCAACCATTTCAGGAGGCAGCACATGATCAAGAACCGATGGTACTGAAGGAAGAAGTCCAAGCTGTACTTGAAGGCAATGGTGAAAAACAAAGCTCCGGGAATTGACTGAATACCAATTGAGATGTTTCAACAAATGGATGCAGCTCTGGAAGCACTCACTCGTCTATGCCAAGAAATTTAGAAGACAGCTACCTGGCCAACCGACTGGAAGAGATCCACATTCGTGCCCATTCCAAAGAAAGATGATTTAATGGAATACAGAAATTATCAAACAATATCATTAATATCACATGCAAGTAAAATTATGAAGATGATTCAAAAACAGCTTAAGTATATTTGTTCTGTAAACCTTCACCTAAAGTACAATTAAAAAAAAAAAAACAGCTGAAGTACATCAACAAGAACTACAGGAAATTCAAGCCAGATTCAAAAGTGGACATGGAACAAGGGATTATCACTGCTGATGTCAGATGGATCTTGGCTGAAGGCAGAGAATACCAGACAGATGTTTACTTCTGTTTCATTGACTACGAAAAGGCATTCAACTGTATGGATCATTAACAAATTATGGATAACACTGGGAAGAATGGGAATTCCAGAACACTGTGCTCATGTGGAACCTGTACATAAACCAAGAAGAAGTTGCTAAACAGAACAAGGGGATACTGCATTGTTTAAAATCAGGAAAGATGTGTGTCAGGGTTGTATTCTTATTCAATCTGTATGCTGAGCAAATAGTCCGAGAAGCTGGACTATATAAAGAACACAGCATCAAGACTGGAGGAAGATTCATTCACAACCTGTGATATGCAGATGACACAACCTGGCTTGCTGAAAGTGAAGAGGTCTTGAAGCACTTACTGATGAAGATGAAAGACCATAGCCTTCAGTATGGATTACACCTCAACATAAAGAAAACAAAAATCTTCGTAACTAGACCAATAAGCAACATCATGATAAATGGAGAAAAGACTAAAGTTGTCAAGGATTTTATTTTACTTGGATCCACAATCAGTGCCATGGAAGCAGCAATCAAGAAATCAGACAACATATTCCACTGGGCAAATGTACTGCAAAAGACCTCTTTAAAGTATTAAAAAGCAAAAATTTCACGTTGAGGACTAAGGTATGCCTGACCCAAGCCATGGTATTTTCAATCGCCTCATATGCATGTGAAAGTGGACAAAGAATAAGAAAGACCAAAGAAGAACTGATGCATTTGAATTACAGTGCTGGCGAATACTGAATATATCATGGACTGCCAGAAGAAATAACAAATCTGTCTTGGAATAAGTACAGCAACAATGCTCCTTACAAGGGAGGATGATGAGACTTCATCTCACTTACTTTGGACATGGTATCAAGAAGGAGAAGGCCATCACGCTTGGTAAAGTAGAGGGTCAGTAAAAGAAAGGAAGACCCTCCACAAGACAGAATGACACAATGGCTACAACAATGGGCTCAAACGTAGCAATGATTGTGAGGTACGGTGCAGGACCCTGAAGTGTTTCATTCTGTTGTACATATGGTCACTATGAGTCGGAACTGACTTGATGGCACCTAACAATCACCACCACCACCACCACAGGGGGCAGTGAGTTTATGTTAATGGGAGAGGAAGAAATCAGAAAAGGAGGGTGAGAATGGCTGCATAACTCAAAAGAATGTAATCAATGTCATTGAATTGAAAATGCAGAAACTGCTGAATTGGTATATCTTTTGCTGTATATATTCTCAACAACGAAATAAACTAAAAATTTTTTTTAAATTTATGATTAATAAGAAACAATATTAATTTTTAATAGACAACTTGTATAACTGACCATTAAACAAACCGACAAAAAGGTTACAGGTAAGATGTAAAAAAGCTACAGGTAATTCTTCTTTTAAAAAAAAGTAATCGTAAGAAATAGCAATTGATTGTCCACATGGTCTCTGGTAATATTTTCCAACTTCTTGAATTTTAAGATCCATTTCTGGTTGTCCTTTCAAAAATACCCCCTAATCTCAAATTTTCTGCCCGTAAGTCCATTCATTGATTCAACAAATATTTAATGAGTGCCTATTTTTAACATACTGTTCCAGGTGCTGGAGATTCAGACGTAAGTAAACAAAGTCAACCAGGTTCCCACTATCCCAAGGCTTATGACCTTACTATATAAATATGACCCTGCACATGTTTATGACACATGACCACTGCCCAGTAACACAAACTTTCATAGGTGAAATTCTGGGTTTAAGTCACAGATACACGTCCCCATACCTGCCTCCCAGAATCTAACATCAGAAGGATACTGCTTTCGATAGTCACAGAATTTGCTGCTTCGGACAATAAGAGGTCCAGCAGGAACTCTAATCTCATCTCAAAACAGAATGTTAGATCAGATATTACAAAAAGGGATAACCATTTGAAAAGCTCATAGAATGAGACGATTTTTCTTTTTCTTTTTTTTACAACATACAACAGAACTGCCAAGGCACCTGTTCCCTCCATTAGTATACTGTAGAAAATAACTCTGAATGCACAAACATGTTCTCTACTCATCTGGTTTCTTTCTGAATTTCTCGTTTCCTCTTTGGTTCTCCTGGTTTCCTTGTATTTGTATTCAGAACTTTTGTTATTTCTTTGCTCTCTTCCTTCTCTTATTCCACAGTGTGCAGCTATGGTATGGGCTGGAAGTGTAGCCTAAGAAAAACAAGCAAAAGAAGCCTGTCTAGACCAATAATTCCCATGCCTACAGGAAGTCAGTTGTACAAGATGAAGAAACTGGGAAAAACCCAATAATTTAATGAAGTTATGTTTTCCCAGAGGTGCTTCTGCTGCCATCAAACACTTGCTACTTCCTACAGTCTATTACCTACACACATTAGGTAAAGTGTGTCATATGGGGATAGTCCTGGGTCAACACTGTCATCTCGTTTCCACTTGTCTGTCCTACAGGCTTCAAGGTAAGGCAAAAATGTCCCTCATACTAAAAAACCAGTCTCCAAATAGATCAATGATTTTGCCTATACCTACAGTACAGCATCCTACTTTGGGTAGAGGCAGGGCCAGGCTGTACCTCTAGGACTGCTGTTGATACCAATACTGTGCTGAAAGATCAGTAAAGTTCAAATGAAAATACAGCATACAGCACTCCCTAAGAGTCAACCCCTGTCTCTAGCTCTACCTACAGAGCTAGCTGTGGGTTTTGAAAAGGCCTTTGTTCCTTTTAGGTGAGGCAACTCTATGTTCTAGATTTTCCTGAACAGTCTGAACTTCGTAACTTTACTCCTAACTTTATACTACATTTCACCTTTTTTTTTTTAACCACTTCTGATAAATCCACAAATTAAAAAAAAAAAAAAAAAGTCAGAGCAGGAGCACTGATTTTTGGTTTGGAAAATATGCTCACTATAGCTCTAGAAAGCATTTGAGACAATAATGAAGCAAATCTCAACCAACAACACAAGCTGTGAGTTGTACATTCCAAAAAAGTACTTGCTGCTCTTCATTCCTTCACTTATAAGCAACTCTAAGTTCTGTTTCATAAGAGGGAAAAGAATTACTTTACTATGAAGCTACAGTTCACCATGGGTTCTTCCTACTTATAACTACAAGCCTTCTCTCCCACAGGGTTGTTTTATATGGAACGGATGGTAATTATTAATATTTTATTTAAAAGATGATAATACATAGAATCAGCGGCAAGGGCAGGAGGCCTCAGAGTGGACCTCAATGACTGCAGCAAGAGCTCCAGCTGAGGTTATTACTATGGCAGTAGTGGCAGATATTGTGGCAACAGAGGGTCTTGTATCTACATAAGCAAACTGCCAGCTCTGAAATCCAGCCACTTGCCTTCTGATTACCCAAGGGTGGGTTTAAGCTGAGAACACTGAAACAATCACTGCAGAGAAACAGATGTAAGCTAAATGGCCAGCTTCATTCAGGCACAAAGAAGTGCTTGGTATAATATCCTTTACTCTGGCACTGGAGTCAGGTTTGGTACAGATCGAAATGAGTTTTTTTTGTTCGTTTATTTTGTTTATAAACAAACTCTGAGAAGGGAATCTTTAAAATAGCAAAAATACTTCATGAATGAGAGTGCGAGCACCAAAGATTTGTGGACCCCTCTTGTGACACTGGTGGTGTGGTGGTTAAAGTGCTGGGCTGCCAACCAAAAGGTCGATGGTTTGAATCCACCAGCGGCTTAGAGGAGAAAGATGTGGCAGTCTGCTTCTGTAAAGATTTACAGTCTTGGAAACTCTATGGGGCAGTTCTACCCTGTCCTATAGGGTTGCTACAAGTCAGAATCATCTCAATGGCAGTGGGTTTGTGCTTATGACACTCATCTCCTAAACTGCTTGTTAATACTTACTACTCATCTAGTACACAATCTATGGGGAAGCTCTTACGCATGCATAAAAGGTGTTTGGGGAGGACATCTAACTTCCGGTAACAGTCCAGAACTCTTAGCACTGACAAACAGGAAACTGAAGTGAGTTCCCCAAGGATCCTCATTCATTCAACAAATATTTAGTGACAAACTATTATGAGCCAGGTACTGAATTTAGAATTGTGAGTAAAACAGACTTGAAACCTGCCTTCATGAAGCTGGCAGTCTAATGGGGGAGAAAGAGGTAAAAAAATAAAATATACACAAAAAACCATGTCATTACGAATTGAGGTTAAGTATATAAAGGAATAAGGGCTATGAGAGAAAATGACAGTGGGGACCTAATTTACATTAGAGAGGTATCTTCTGAGGTTTGCTTCTCCTCTCTACAAATAAAAATAATTATAAAAAAAATTTATTACTTTGATCATCTTTTCACCACAATGAAAATAAGAGCTTTATTTAATAATTCACCTTTTAAAAAATGGTAATTAATGTAAAACACAAAAAATTTAAAAGGCACCTGAAAATAAGCCACCCTTTTTTTCCTCCTGTCTTCCAGCTACCAATTTCACCCTCCTGAGACTAATACTGTTATTGGTTGCTTGAATATCCTTCCAGAGACTGATAAACCAGTAGTTCTCAAAGTGTGGTCCAGGGACCTCTGGGAGACCTTAGGTTCTTTCATGGAATTCATAAGGTTAAAACTATTTTCCTAATAACACTAAGATGCTACTTGTCTTTTTCTCTCACATTCTCTCACAAGCGTACAGTGGAGTCTTCCAGAGGCTGTATGATACGTGATGGCAGCTAACAGAATTTGTGAAGCAGATAAGAGAATCTGGCTGTCTTGTATTAAGCCAGATATTAAAAGGATTTGTAAAAACGTAAAACAATGCCACTCTTTTCACTAAATTCTTTCTGTTTTGGAAAATAGTTATTTGTCATAAAAATATGCTATTTATGCTAACATGTAATGAGTTTATTACTGTTATTTGAAAACCAATTTATAAACATTTTTAAAATTTGTTTTATTTTCTAATACAGTAAATATCTGTAGATATCAAAAGTTCTTCGGGGTCTTCAATAATTTATATGATTCTAAAGGAGCCCTAAGACTAAACAGTTTGAGAACCACTGTACTAAGCATTTATAAATGTATGTGCCAACTGTTCATTTTTAACCCTGGTAAACACTGGTCGCTACAAGTCAGAATCGACTCGACGGCAATGGTTTTGGTTTGAGTTTAAACACTGGTCATCTACTGCTTCATTCTGGTGGATGTTTTTGAGTGTGTTTTAAATAGATGGGTACTGAGGAGGAAACTAAGTTATTTATTTGTTGCTAGAATGTATTGTGAGTTCTTTGACCAGCAACACAACACAAATTTCACCATGATAACTGGCTAGCTGTTTTTCCCCACATCATCTTAAATATTTGGTGTACTAAATGTAGAGTTACTCTAAGCCCAAAAGAGCTTACAAATCAAAAAGTAAAGTAATTATACGTGATATCTGAAGTTGAATGAAAAAGTTAAATACGTTATCTGTGGTGAGAAAGTAAAGAGAAGCTATTTTTAAATGGAATCGAAAGTTAATGGTGGAGTAGGTTTTTTTGGACTAACATTCCAACAGATAACAAAGATAAATTCTGGACAAAATGTTAAAAAAGAAAAAACAAAAAACACAACTATCTGAAGGCACTGGAGGGTGACCAAAACCAGGAAGAAATTGGAGTGGAGATGACCCTCAGAAGAAGGGAAATGACCATGTGAGATCATAAAACAATACTGGCAAAATGTTGGTAATTGCTGAAGTTTGGTGATAAGAACAGGGATTCATTATACCTCCCTCCTTACTTTTGTGTAATGTTTACAGTTGTCCATAATAAACAGTTTTTTTTTTTTTTTTAAAAATCCAGGAGTTTGAGACCTATATTATCTCATTACTAGTATCAGCACTTAAATTTTCCCATTTTCAGTAAGTTATACAATATTAGGGTAAAATGCAACAAAATATTCCAATACTTGCATAAATCATGTCTTATTTACAAAGACTTATTGTGGCCAATCAGGTAATGTATCAAATTCAAGGCTGGGTTAAAATAGGCAGATTAGAAATGTAAGTATAATGTATATGAGTTGCTTACAAATAAAATATAAATACACTCCTCCTTTCCTTAGTATCTTAAAGGTAGAATGAAAGAGATATCATTACGAATAGGATTTTTTTTTTTAAATTTAATTTGGGGTATAATAGTAATACTGCTGCATAGAATTGTAGCTAGATACAGAGCTCTGCTTTAACTACTATATACATTTAGACTCACAGCTTTGCAGTGGGTAGCCTACTTATTCTGCAGTAATCTGAACACAGACTACTGATAGAGACATATGTCACCACACATTGTTCCTCTGATGACACTGGAAAAGCAATGATTTCAAATCTGTTCAGAAGACACAAAGGAGTTTAGGAGGGGGAAACAGAATGGTGTGAAGGCTAATCTATTCTGTACTGCTCAGAATATCAAGAACAGAGTAAAAGATCCAGAGCAGTGGTTGCAAACTGGCCTGCTTTTGTTTGACCCATACATTGTTTCTTAAAAATAGAAAAAATTCACATAAATATCCAGATTTCCTAATAAATAGGCAATAGATAAGTGGTATCTTGGGTGAAGGGTGAGACAGTACACAATACAAGGGAAACTAGCACAACTTGTACAAGGAAAGGTCATGGAACCCCCACAGACACATCCAAACTCCCTGAGGGACTGAATTGCTGGGCGGAGGGCTCTGGGGACCATGGTCTCGGGCAACATCTAGCTCAACTGGCATGACACAGCTTATAAAGACAATGCTCTACATTCTACCTTGGGGAGTAGTGTCTAGGGTCTTAAAAGCCTGTAAGCGGCCATCTAAGATACTCCACTGGTCTCATCTCTTCGGGAGCAAGGGAGAATGAAGAGAACAGGATACAAGGAAAAGATTAGTCCGAAGGACTAAATTGTCCACAGCTACCAAGGCCTCCACGGGACTAAGTCCAGTACAGCTAGATGGTGCCCGGCTACCACCACTGACTGCTCTGACCAGGATCACAACAGAGGACTCTGGACAGAGCTGGAGAAGGATGTAGAGCATAATTCTAACTCACAAAAAAAAGACCAGATTTACTGGCCTAAAGGAGACTGGAGAAACCCCAAGAGTATGGCCCCCAGACACCCTTTTAGCTCAGTGGTGAAGTTATCTCTGAGGTTCACCGTTCAGCCTGGGAGTGGACAGCCCCGTAAAACCAAATCAGACTAACGAGGTACAGTAGTCCAGTGACAAGGGCCAGAAGGCAGAAGGGAACAAGAAAGCTGGTGATAGGGAACCCAAGGTTGAGTAAGGATATTGTTGATGTGTTGTGAGATCGTTAACCATGGTCATAGGGCAACATTTGTAGTAACTGTTAAATGAGAAACTATTTTGTTCTGTAAGCCTTCATCTTAAGTGAGAATAACAGCACAACTGGAAGAGTGTAGTCAATGTCACTGAACTGTGCGTGTAGAAATTTTTGAAACGGTGTATCTTTGGCTAGGTGTATTTTCACCAAAAATAGAAAAAAGGTTGAGACGTTAGAGGGTTGACATGTTGTGGGGTTGTTAACCAATGTCATAAAACAACAGGTGTACTACCGTTTCATGAGAAACCATTCTGTAAGCCCTCACCTGAAATACAATAAAAATAAAAAATCCAGATTTCCAACATCTTCTGAAAAACGGTAAGATCTGCTAACATATCATGTGGCAATAACTGACCAGTAGTTTGGGACCCCTGTCCTATATTGATATTAAGACATACACAGACACAATGTTCCCTGTCCAAGTGTCAATCAGGTAGTAACGAGCTCTCTCTCTCTCTCTCTCTCGATATATACTACACAAGCAGTCCCCGGGTTAAGAACATCTGACTTGCTTACATTATGAACCAACCCCCATAAAGCCTGTTACATTAAAAATCTGAGGTACAATGTTTCGTACTAACAAATGGGCACTACTTTGTGACACACATCACATTATCATTATTACTACTACTGTATTATTATGTTAAAGACGTTTTGAGTATATCTGGAATTATTTCATTAAAGTTTTCTATGCATAGAAAGATACACTAAATACTATATACTAAGACAAACATTTGACTAACTGACATCAGATACGAACAGTAAGTTTCAACTTATGTACAAATTCGACTTAAAGACAGACTTACGAACGGAAGTCATTCGTAACATCCATAATCCAGCGACTGTCTGTATACCCTGTGTGTTCTGCATTTTTTTTGTCAACCATGCCCGCCCTTCCTGTGAGGTATTTTCCTAAATGCTATGCTAAGTTTTTTTTACACGCTGCTGTAAAAAATTAGCAAAGCACACTTACAAAAATACGGGGCGGGGGGGCGGTGTAGTTGGCAAAAAAAAGCAGAGCGCCCTCATTATTTGAGTAAAAATATGGTAAAGGCTAGTTACCTTTATATCCTAAGTAAATGAAACTGTGGCCATTAAAAAAATAGTGGCATCACACTACAGGGGAAGTCAGCACAATTGGACTAACCCAAAAGCTAAGAAGTTTCCTGAATACAACCAAATGCTTTGAGGGACAGCGTAGCAGAAGGGGTCTGGGGACCATGCTCTCAGGGGACATCTAGGTTAATTGGGATAACAAAGTTTAAGAAAATGTCCTGCATCCCACTTTGGAGAATGGTGTCTGGCATCTTAAAAGCTAGCGAGAGGCCATCTGAGATGCATCAATTGCTCCCAACCCACCTGGAGTAAAGGAGAAGAACACCATAGACACAAGGAAAGTATTAGCCCAAGAGACAGAAAGAGCCACATAAACCAGAGACTTCATCAGCCTGAGAACAGAAGAACTAGATGGTCCCCGGCTACCACAATGACCACCGTGATGGGGAAGACTACAGAGAGTCCCTGACAGAGCAGGAGAAAAGTGGGGTGCAGAACTCAAATTCCGGTAAAAAGACCAGACTTAATGATTTGATTCAGACAGGAGGGGCCCCAGAAGACATGGCCCTCAGACTCTCTGTTAGCCCAAAACTAAAACCATTCCCAAGGCCAACTCTTCAGAAAAAGATTAGACTGGACTATGGAGCATAAAATAATTCTTGTGAAGAGTGTGCTTCTTAGCTCAAGTAGATACATGAGACTAAATAGGCAGCTCCTGTCCAGAGGCGAGATGAGAAAGCAGAGAGGGTCAGGAGTTGGTTGAATGGACACAGGAAATCCAGGGTGGAAAGGAAGACTGTACTGTCATAGTATAGGGAGAGCAACTAGGGTCACAAAACAATGTATGTATAGATTTTTGCATGAGAAACTAACTTGAACTGTAAACTTTCACTTAAAGCACAACAAAATAGTAATGTCAAAAGAAAATTAAGAAACTCTTTTTTGTTAATGACAATGAGTTGAATTAATCTCCTACCAAAAAACCTTCAACATTTAAAAAACAAGATTTCTATAAACTCAAAATGAATTAAAAAATACTATCTCTGGCTTCTAAGTTATCTGGTTAAGCTTCCTCTGTAGGTGTAGCAGTTCTTATTCTGTTACTTCAGGCTCTTTTCTGCATACAAGCTTATATAATCAAATACATAAAAAGAGTAATATAGCTAAAATGCACAGGAAGAATCTCCCTGCTGGAGTCTTCTCTCTCAGGTGTTTGTTATCTATTTGGATAAGAAGACGGAAAAGTAAGTGAAATTTCAGTCAAGGAGCACTGACCTCTAATTCATTTAGTAGGAAGAGAATGAAAATAATTAAACCTATGCAGGTTTTCAGTTATCTATAAGCTTTATGTATTTGTGATCTTTGCTCCCAATTTCTCCTGATCAATTCATAATTTCCTTATCCCAATATTAACTAGCAGAGGAAGATCAATCTTGTTATTTAAGGGGAAAAAGGCAGCAAGAAGAACTCATTTTTATTGTGCCCTAATGTGTCAGAATTATATCAGACACTTCATTTCATACTCAAGACAGTTCTGTGAGCTGGAAGAAACAAAATTAGGGTTTGAACCAGGCTGGTCTATTCAAGTTAAAAGCATATGTAACTATATTCTACCTACTTACAAATAAGGAGCCAGGAATAATATTCATGACAACATTCTCTTCCCTTTGTTGTAAAATGTATAAATATACCCTGACTGGAGCTACATGGAAAGTTTGCTTCCAAAGAAATTGGAGGCCCAACATAATAGCTATAAGAAAGTCTTAATCTGAAATTTTACAAAGGGCTAAAAATTCCCAATAATCAAAATAAATAAATAAATAAAATAACAGACTCTAATGGTAACAAAATTCAGATGTATATAGTTTTCCTATATGTTCACGAATAACTCAAAACTTGGCAGCAGGAACATATCAAAAATTTCAAGACCCCAGCCAGGAGTGCTGGTGAGCCCAAATAAAACGTCAACTTGCTGCCAAAAGACTCAGATCAGTGGAACTTTCCGGTTCTCTAAGGAAGCAATATACAGTTGCCTGCAAAATGATCCCAGAATCCAAACCGGAACCAGAAATAAAACAATCCAGATTAAGCTCCAAGCATCAAATATCTTCTTCATGAATGAATCAACAGAAAATCTGAGACAGGCACTCAAGCTAAAGTTTAAAGTCTGGAATTCAGTCGACTTTGTCAACTGCTCACAAGTTTATTCAATTTTTCCTTCCAGGTTTTGTTTCATTAAAGAGAAATAAAACCATTGTCTTTTTTGTTTGTTTATTGTTGTAGTTTAAATGAAGCTTACATTTCAAGTTAGTCTTTCATACAAAAATTTATACATACAGTGTCATGTGACCCTAATTGCTCTCCTTGTACTGTGACAGCACACTCCTCCTTTCCACCCAATTCCCCATGTCCATTCAACCAGCTCCTACCCATCTCTGCCTTCCCATTTCACCTCTGGACAGATGCTGCCCATTTAGTCTCTTGTATCTACTTGAGCTAAGAGGCACACTCCTCACGAGTTATGTCTCACAGTCCAGACCAATCCCTGTCTGAAGAGTTGGCCTCAGAAATAGTTTTAGTTCTAAGCTGATAGAGAATCCAGGGGCGATGCTTTCCGGGGTTCCTCCAGTCTCCTTCAGACCATTAAGTCTGGTCTTTTTACTAGAATTTGGGTTCTGTACCCTGCCTTTCTCCTGCTCCATCTGGGACTCTGTTGTGTTCCCTGTCAGGGCGGTCATTAGTGGTAGCTGGGCACCATCTAGTTCTTCTGGTCTCAGGCTGATGAAGTCTCTGGTTTATGTGGCCCTTTCTATCTCTTGGGCTAATACTTTCCTTGTGTCTTTGCTGTTCTTCATTCTCCTTTACTCCAGATGGTTGGGACCAACTGACGCATCTTAGATGGCCGCTTGCAAGCTTTTAAGCCCCCAGACGCCACTCACCAAAGTAAGATGCAGAACATTTTAATAAGCTTTGTTATGCCAATTAACCTAGATGTCCCCTGAAAACATGGTCTCCAGACCCCTACTCCTGCTACTCTGTCCCTCAAAGTATTTGACTGTATTCAGGAAACTTCTTAGCTTTGGTTTAGTCCAGTTGTGCTGACTTCCCCTATAGTGTGTGCTGTCCTTCCTTTCACCTAAGATAATTCTTGTCTACTATCTAGTTAGTAAATAACCCTCACTCTCCCTCCCCACCCTCGTAACCATCAAAGAATGTTTTCTTCTGTGTTTAAACCTTTTCTTGAGTTCTTATAATAGTGGTCTTACACAATATTTGTCCTTCTGTGACTGACTAAATTCATTCAGCATAATGACCTCCAGATTCCTCCATGTTATGTTTCACGACTTCATCGTTGTTCTTGATCGTTGTGTAGTATTCCATTGTATGGATATACCATAATTTGTTTATCCATTCGTCCGCTGATAGGCACCTAGGTTGTTTCCATCTTTTTGCTATCGTGAACAATGCTGCAATGAACATGGGTGTGCGTGTATCTATTCGTGTGACAGCTCTTATTTCTCTAGGATATATTCCAAGGAGCGGAATAGTTGGATCGTATGGTACTTCTAGCTTTTTAAGGAAACGCCAAATCCATTTCCAAAGTGGTTGTACCATTTTACATTTCCACCAACAGTGTATAAGTGTTCCAGTCTCTCCACAACCTCTCCAGCATTTATTATTTTGTGTTTTTTGAATTAATGCTAGCCTTGTTGGGGTGAGATGATATCTCATTGTAGTTTTGATCTGCATTTCTCTAATGGCTAATGATCGTGAGCATTTCTTCATGTGTCTGTTAGCCACCTGAATATCTTCTGTGGCGAAGTGACTGTTCAATCCTTTGTCCATTTTTTAACTGGGTTGTCTTTCTGTTGTTGAGGTTTTGCAGTATCTTGTAGATTTTAGAGATTAGATGCTGATCAGATTTGTCGTAGCCCAAAATTTTTTCCCAGTCTGTAGGCTGTCTTTTGACTCTTTTGGTGAGCGTAATGTTTGAGTTTTAGGAGCTCTCAGTTATCTAGTCTCTCTTCTGGTGCTTGTGCATTGTTTCTTATGGTTTGTATTGTGTTTATGCCATGTATTAGGGCCCCTAAGGTTATCCCTATTTTTTCTTCCATGATGTTTATCGTTTTTGGTTTTATATTTAAGTCTTTGATCCATTTTGGGTAGTTTTTGTGCATCGTGTGAGGTATGGGTCTTGTTTCAGTTTTTTGCAGGTGGATATCCAGTTATGCCAGCACCATTTGTTAAAGAAACTGTCTTTTCCCCAATTAACGGACTTTGGGCCTTTGTCACATATCAGCTGCTCATACATAGATGAAATTATGTGTGGATTCTCAATTCTGTTCCATTGGTCTATGAATCTGTTGTTGTACCAGTACCAGGCTGTTCTGACTACCATGGCAGTACAACAGGTTCTAAAATCAGGTAGTGAGGCCTCCCACTTTGTTTTTCTTCTTGAGTAATGCTTTACTTATCCGGGGCCTCTTCCCTTTCCATATGAAGTTGGTGATTTGTTTCTCCATCTCATTAAAAAATGCCATTGGAATCTGGATTCGGATTGCACTGTATTTGTAGATCGCTTTGGGTAGAATTGACATTTTCACAATGGTGAGTCTTCCTATCCATAAGCAAGTATGTTTGTCCACTTATGCAGGTCTCTTTTAAAACCACTGTCTTTTAACAAGAGGGAGTGTTAACGTTTTTATTAATTAAAGGCAGAAAGTCACCTTATTCCCTTTTTCTCCTTCCTCCTGGCACCCCTGTTGCCCAACAACCCTCATGATCAAAACAGAAAACACACACACTGACACCCCCCTTCAAATGATTGTTTGAATCCTAAATAAACCAGAAAAAATGTGCCAGGGAGGGGAAAATAAAAGCCTCAGTGAAAGAAACATTCAGTTCTCACTTTCTAAAGACAAGCTACTAATGAAAAGAAAAATTAACTTTACCAAC
This sequence comes from Trichechus manatus latirostris, assembly GCF_000243295.1. NCBI lineage: Eukaryota > Metazoa > Chordata > Mammalia > Sirenia > Trichechidae > Trichechus > Trichechus manatus. The sequence goes on from NW_004444130.1 coordinate 3,360,120, forward strand.
CATAAGGAAAGAATAAAATCATGACCTTATTGTTGTAAGGGAATTCCCACGTGTGGAATCAGATCATGGACTTAATTCCTGATTTGGGAATGGAGATAAACAGTGGTGATATGCTTGACACACACACCTCTGCTGGAGCAGCTGCTCCCATCTGTCCACTCACCTCCTTCCTCTAAGCGCAACTTCAGTGTCTGGATCTATCCAGTTACATGTGCTAACTGAAAAGGCGGCACATTTCCCAGGCCACGTTTATGGAAATAACATGATCACCCATCTCAACACTTTCACAAACATGTTAAATTGGCCGAAGTACCTTTAAATAATCTCATTTCATTCAGTCTTGCTAATGCTTACAGATTCATTCTCTTAGGAGACTTTCTCACCACAAAATGCCTGGTCATACACCAGTTTTATAAATATTAGGGAGACTGCTTTGCTTTTAAAAAAGAAAATAATTGGAGAAGAAGAGGGAAGCTTTTCAAAAGAATTTTCACACAGTAGGCATTATAAACTCCTCCCTAAGCTAAAACACCAAACACTGGGTTCTTTTCCTTTGTGACCCTTTATCCTGCCAACAAAATCTAAACTCACTGTGTAAGCGATCATGAACAAAAGAGAGGTGTAGTGTGAACTCTAGCAGGAGAAATACACTACATTTAAAGGGTCTGCTCCCCTACAAGACTGTATTCTAATTATAAGAATGAAGTCCTTTTGTCCTTTACAAAGGAAGCCTTGACTTCCTCTACACAATTCTCTCATCCTAGTTGAAATTACGATTTATGTAGTGATGGTGGAACAACACAGTGCATGAAATTAATGTCACTGAATCGTATGCTTAAAAATGGTCAGAATGGCGAATGTTTTGTTATATACATTTTATCACAGTAAAATAATTTTAAAAAGATATATAGAATGAACATGGGAAAAATATATCTAATAAAGATTAAATGAAACAAACAAAATCAGTGGGATATGGAGGGAGAACTGACTAGAAACGAGCATGAGAAAACTTTTTGGGGTGACAGAAACATATTATACCTTATTTCGGGTGATGGCTACAGAGATGTAAATAATTGTCAAAACTCACTAAACTGAACAGTTCAGTTATCTGTGATAACTAACTTACCTCCTGTCATAAAGGCCAAAACTTATGGGAACCAACAAACAGTAATTAACGGAATTGTTTTATATGCCTTCTGATAAACACTGAGAAAGTAATAAAGCTTGGAGTATGGAGAATTACCACTAAACTGCTCTCCATCATTCTTTTGCCATTATCCTGGTATGAGCCTAACAAATCTCTTCAACTTATCTTGCTATAGTTTTGTCACATATAAATGAGAAGAAGGAATATTAACCACAACTAAGATAGCATCCTTGTCGCTCTGAAATCTTGCCTTTTTCTAACTCGCCCTTTTAAATATTAAGTATTTCAATGAATGTCCACATAACAAAGCTTCTAGCTGAAGTAACAAAAAAATAAAGAAAAAAGGTGGCAAAGAAGAGAAGAAACTAGGTTTGAGAGAAGATTAAAAAACAAAAAACTACTTGTTTTCAAGAAGAATTTCAAAGAGACAAAAAGATGGGATCACTAAATATGCTTATTACTGAAAAGGCAGGGAAATCACTCAAAACATCCAACAGTTTACTACCCCTCTCCAAGGTTCACTCAGTTTTTTTTTCTTGCAGGCAATAAAAGCCATACCCCAAATTGCCTTAGCAATAAACAGGATATCATGTCATGTGGCAGAATGTTTAGTTCACATTTCTGTAATGTCCCGTATATCTACAGCATCTATTCTACACAGCAACTTTGCTAGCTGTCACCTGGCCACAACCAGAACACTTTAGTAACTGGACACAGTCTACATCAAAAGCCCTTAGACACATCCTAGCCTGGCACCTACACTTACTGGGGAGAAAGCAATCCAAATGGTTTCCTGTTATCCATAAGGCAACCCAAAGTAAAGTGCAGGAAAGGCTGAGGGATTGCCATGTGCTTCCTGACTAGGAAAGGAGGCTTCCAGGCACTCATCAGGGCTTTTGCTCACTTTGACAAGGATGTGCATTGTGAAACGTATTGCTGTGGAAACACTTCTACACAACAAGAGGACAAGTCAGCCCGAAATAAAGGAAATAACAGGGGTTGCAAAATAAGTCTTGTGGAATGAGTAAGGAACTTCTCACGTCTATGCTTGAACTATGGCGTGATTAAGCTGAAATGAAAATGTCATTCCAATCACATAATAGACATTAAAGCCTGTTTCCAGGGTCAGTTACTTGCTGAACATAAGCAGTAAGGGGTCAGCCAAAAAAAAAAAAAAGTCCTGCTTTAAGACTGAGTGATAGGAGAGTATACATAACCAAAAGAATAATAGTTAAATTTCAGGAGATCAATGTTTACCCATGAATTTTTAAAAACTGGTGATCATTAATAGAAGTCATTAGTTTACTCATTTATTCAACAAATACTTATAAATTATTTACCATGTACCAGGCTGGACACACAAAGACACAAGATCTCTGCCTTCAAGCTCAGAGTGCAGTGGGGAAGACCAACACGTAAACCGATAACTAGAGTGCAGGCTACTAAATGCTATAATAAAGGGTATAAACAAATGCAAAGTTGGAAACGAGTATTAGTCAGGGTTCTCAGATGCAAGCCACAGACATAGACTCTGGCTGATTTAGGCAGAAAAGGAACTTACTAAAAAGATACTGGGCTTAAAAAGAAAAGATACTGGGCTTTTCAAATGTCCAAAGAACAAATACAAAGACCACATCCTGGGCCATAAAACAACCCTCAACAAATTTAAAAGCACTGAAATCATACAGCGATTGTTCTCTAACCACGATGGAATCAAACCAGAAATCAATAATAGAAAGGCAACAGGAAAATCATCAAACACTTGGAAATTAAATAACACACTTCTGAATAATCCATGAGTCAAAGAAAAAATCTCAAGGGAAATAATAAAAAAAAATACACTGAACCGGGAAAAAAATGAAAATACATCATATCAACACTTGTGGGACACAGCTAAAGGAGTGCTGACAGGGAAATTTAAGCATTAAATGCTTACAACAGAAAAGACGAAAAGTCTCAAATCAGTAATATAGCTCCTCCCTCAAAAACCTACAATAAGAGGAATAAATAAACCCAAAGCAAGCACAAAGAAGGAAATAATAAAGATAAAAGAGGAGATATCAATGAAATTGAAAACCAAAAAACAATGGAGAAAATCAATGAAACAAAGAGCTGGTTCTTTGAAAAGATCAATAAAATTGACAACCTTTAGCCAACACTGACCGAAAAAAAAGGAGGAGACACAAATTATTTACATAAGGAATATCACTATAGGCCCTATAGACATTAAAAGGAGAATAAAGGTATACTATAAATTCTACACACATAAATTTGACAACTTTAGGTGAAATGGACCAATTCTTTGTAAAACACAAACTATCAAAACTCACCTTAGATAAAATACAGCATTTGAATAGTCTTACACAACTATTAAGGAAACTGAATTTGTAATTTAAAAACTCCCCAAAAAAGAAATCTCCAGGTCCAGATGCTTTCACTGGAGAATGTTACCAAACCTTTAGACAAGAATTAACACCAGTGCTATGCAATTTCTTACAGAAAACAGAAAAGGAAATTTTATGAAGCTAGTATTACCCTGAAACCAACATCAGACAAAGACAGTACAAAAAAGAAAACTACAGACCATTATCCTTCATAAATACAGAAATAAAAATCCTTAACAAGATATTAGCAAATAGAATTCAGCAATATATAAAAAGAACTATACAACATGACCATCCCTGGAGTTTACTCCAGGGATGAAAAGGCTGGTTCAATAATAAAAAAAACAACGTATACTGGCATAAAGACACACACAGAGATCAGTGGAATATAATTGAGAGTCCAGAAATAAAATCTCACAATTACAGTCAACTGATTTTCTACAAGGGTGGCAAGACAAATCAATGAGAAAAGAATCTTTTTCAACAAATTGTGATGGACATCCATAGGGAAAAGAATGAAGTTAGACTCCTACCTTGCACTATAAACAAAAATTAACTCAAAATGGATCAAAGACCTAAATGTAAGAGCTAAAACTATGAAACCCTTAGAAGAAAAGAGGCATACCGTAAATCTTCATGACCTTGGATTAGGCAATGGTTTCTTAGATATGACACCAAGAATACAAGCAAACAAAGAAAAAGAAGATCTTGGACTTGATCAAAATTAAAAACTTCTGTGCTACAAAGGACATCATCAAGAAAGTGAAAAGACAACTCACAGAATGAGAGAAATGTCTGCAAATCATGTATCTGATAAGGGACTGGTATCCAGAATATATAAAGAACTCTAAAGCTCAATAATACAAATATAAATAACCCAATAAAAAAATAAGTAAATGTCTAACTAGACAATAGATAAGTGGTAACCCTGGTGAAGGGTTAAGATAGTACATAATACTGGGGAAGTCAGCGCAACTTGTCCAAGGCAAGCTTCATGGACACATCCAAATTCCCTGAAGGACTGAATTAGTGGGCTGAGGGCTGGGGACCATGGTCTCTGGCAACATCTAGCTCAATTGGCATAACATAGTTTATAAAGAAAATGCTCTACATCCTACTTTAGTGAGTAGCGTCTGGGGTCTTAAAAGCTTGTGAGTAGCCACCTAAGATATTCCACTGGTCCAACCCCGTTGGGAGCAAGGGAGAATGAAGTAAACCAAAGACACAAGGGGAAGATTAGTTCAAAGGACTAATGGATCACAAATACCACAGCTTCCACCAGACTGAGTCTAGCACAACTAGATGGCGCCCGGATACCACCAACTGCTCTGAAAGGGGTCACAATAGAGGGTTCTGGACAGTGCTGGAGAAAAATGTAGAACAAAATTCTAACTCACAAAAAAAGACCATACTTACTGGTCTGATAGAGACTGGAGAAACTCTGAGAGTATGGCCTCTGAATACCCTTTTAACTCAGTACGGAAGTCACTCCTGAGGTTCACCCTTCAGCCAAAGATTAGACAGGCCCATAAGACAAAACAAGACTAAATGGGCACACCAGGCCAGGGGCAAGCATGAGAAGGCAGGAGGGGACAGGAAAGCTGACAATGGGGAACCCCAGGTCAAGAAGGGCGGTGTTGACATGTCATGGGGCTACCAAGTGTAATGGATTGAACTGTGTCCCCGAAAAATGTGTGTCAACTTGGCTAGGCCATAATTCTCCACCATTTTGTCATCTGATGTGATTTTCCTATGTGTTGTAAAGCCTGTCTCTATGATGTTAATGAGGCAGGATTAGAGGCAGTTATGTTAATGAGGCAGGACTCAATCTACAAGATTAGTTTGTGTCTTAAATCAGTCTCTTCTGAGATATAAAAGAGAGAAGCAAGCAGAGAGACAGGGGAACCTCTTGCCATGAAGAAAATAGCAACAGGAGAAAAGCACGTCGTTTGGACCTGGGGTCCCTGTGCTGAGAAGCTGTTAGTCTAGGGGAAGATAGATGACAAGGACTTTCCTCCAGAGCTGACACAGAGAGAATGCATTCCCCTGGAGCTGATACCCTGACTTTGGACTTCTAGCCTACCAGACTGTGAGAGAATAAACTTCTGTTTGTTAAAGCCATCCACTTGTGGTATTTCTGTTATAGCAGCAGTAGATAACTAAGACAGCAACCGATGTCACAAAACAACATGTGTATTGTTTAATGAGAAACTAATTTGCTCTGAAACCTTAACCTAAAGAATAAAAAATAGGTAAATGATCTGAATAGACATTTTTCCAAAGAAGAGATACACATGATCAATAAGCACATGAAAATATGCTCAACGTCACTAACCATCAAGGAAATGCACATCAAAACCAGTGAAGAGATACCACTTTACATCCACTAGGATGGCTATAGTCAGAGACAGATATTAACAAGTACTGGTAAGGATACAGAGAAATTAGAATCCTCCTACACTGCTGCTGGTAATATAATATGGGATAGCCCCTTTGGAACATTCTGGCAGTTTCTCAAACATAGGGAGTTACCGTAAGACCCAGCAATTCCATTCCTAGGTATATAACCAAGAGAAAAGAAAACACATGTCCACACAACACCCTGTACATAAGTATTCATAGCAGCATTACTTATAATAGCCAAAGTGTGGAAACAACCCTATGTCCATCAACTGATGAACACATAAACCGTTGCATATCCATACAATGGAATATTATTCAGCCACAAAAAGGAACAAAGTACTGATACAAGGTACAATGTGGATGAACCTTGAAAACATTATGCTAAGTGAAAGATGCTAGTCATAAAAGATCAAATATTTTATAATTGTATTTACATGAAACGCCCAGAACAGGCGAATGTCGAGAGACAGAAAGCAGCTTAGTGGTTGCCTAGGGCTGGGAGTCCAGCGGACTGAGTGACTGCTAAAGGGTAAGGTTTCTTTTTGGAATGATGAAAATGTTCTGGAATTAGACAGTGGTGATGGTTGTGCAATCCTACGAATTTACTAAAAACCATTTAATTTTATACTTTTAAAGGGTAAATTATATGGCATATAAATTACACGTGTCAAAAAAAAATTTCCCAGCTATAAATACGTAAAAATGCTAGATAAAGTATACCAAAAAATAATGCATATTTAACTTACAAGAAAGAAAGGGAAGTCCCCAGTGCCTGGGTCAAAGCAGGACCTGAAAACCACAGCAGTCGTATATGAGCTGACACTGAGGCAGACGGAGAAGGGCAGGGTTTCAATAACTTCCAGGCCCAGAGTTTGGTTGCTCTTGTGATAACAGGATACCTGGCCTTGGGCTTATGGAAGATGGGGATCTAGAAATAAGACCCTGAATAAAGTGGAAACCCTAAAAGGGGCACACCCTCAGTGAAAGGATGAACTAGGAAAAAAATTCACTCTCCAATCCTGGCAGCAAATAAGAAAGTTTTTGATTTGACTGCAGGAAGTGGGGGGAAAAGGTCCCTCCTGAGAAATGGAACCTTTGGCTTGCAACTCACGTGGATTTCGGGGACAAAATTATAATTTGATTTGTAACACCTGAATGTTCTAGGAACCTCCAAACTAAGAAATTAACATAAAAATTAGCCCAAGCATGAGTTATTCCAGGGGCATGTGGCAAAAGCAAATTACCCCACTTAAAAAAAATTTTTATTGTAATGAAATACATATAAAACATTTGCCATTTAACCATTTTTACATGTACAATTCAGTGACATTAATTACATTCACCATACATTATCCATTTCCAAATTTTTTCCTCACCCTTAACAAAAACTCTGTACCCCTTAAGCAATACCCCATTTTCCCCTTCCACTCGCCCCTTGGTAAATGCTAATAAACTTCTGCCTCTATGCATTTGCCTATTCTAGATATTTCATATAAGTGGGATCATGTAATACTTGTCCATTTGTGTCTGACTTATTTCACTCAGCGTAATATTTTCAAGGTTCAGCAGTGTCAGAGCATGTATCAGAACTTTGTTTTTCTTTAAAGCTGAATAATATCCTACTGTATAGGTACACCACATTTTATTTACCCATTCATCTCTTGATGGACACTTGGCTTTTTGTTTTCACCTTTTGGCTACTGTGAATACAGCTGCAATGAACGCTGGTGTACAAGTACCTGTTTGAGTCTCTGCTTGAATTATTTTGGGTATATATGTACCTAGAAGTGGAATTGCTGGGTCACACGGTAATTCTATGTTTAACTGTTTGAGGTACTGCTAAACTGCCTTCCACAGTGGCTGCATCATTTTATAATCCCACCAGCAACGGATGAGCGTTCTAATTTTTCCACAACTTTGCCAACACTTGCTACTTTTCCATTTTTCTTTTTTTTAATAGTGACTCTGTGTATTCCTTCCATCTTCTATTTATATATATATTTATTTTATTTTGTGTTGTTGAGAATATACACGGCAAAACATACATCAATTCAACAGTTTATACATGTACTATTTAGTGACACTGATTATACTCTTCAAGTTCTGTAACCATTCTCACCCTCCTTTTTTGAGCTGTTCCTCCTCCATTAACATAAATTCATTATCCTCTAAGGTTCATACCGAATATTTGGAGTTGCTATCGTCAATTTGATCCCATACAGACAGTTCTTAAAAGAGTGTAATACTCAAGGCAGACATTTTTTACTAGTTAAGCTAAACTGTTGTTTGGTTTTAAGAAGACTTCAGGAGTATTTTTGGTTTAAGGTTTAAAGATTAGCTCAGGGTAGTAGTTTCAGGGGTTCATTCAAGAAGTATAGAGTCCATGAGAATTTAAAATTCTGTTCTGCATTTTCCCCCCTTTCTTAGGATTTTTCTTTAGAATCTTTGATCAAAATGTTCAGTTAATGGTAACTGGGCATCATCCAGTTCTGGTCTTGTGGCGAAGGAAGCAGTTGTTCATGCAGGCCATTAGCCACACGTTCCATATCCTCCTCCTATTTCTGATTCTTCTCCTTCCTCTGTTGCTTCAGGCGAACAGACAGCAACTGTGCCCTGGATGGCAGCTTGCAAGCTTTTAAGACCGTAGGTACTACATAACAAACTAGGTGGTAGAGTAAAAGCACCAAACACGTTATTAGGCCAATTAACTGGGATGTCCCATGAAACCATGACCCTAAACCTCCAAACCAAGAAACCAAATCCTATAAGATGTCTGGTTGTACATAAGCAGCCTCAGCAGCTACTCTCTTTTTTTGTTATTGTTGTAAATAAATCTATTACACAACTTTTGCCAATTCAACTTTTTACTGTTGTACAACTTACTGACAGCAATTATAATAATCAGCTGTGTAACACTACCGTTAATCAATGTAATTTTTCCACCACTGTTAACCCTCCTCCCATTCCCATACCGCTGCCCCTGGTAAGCACTAATAAACTTTGGTCTCTTTACATTTGCCTTTTCTTGTTTTTTTTTTTTTTTTTTAAATATAAGTGAGGTCATTCAATATTTGTCTTTTTATGATTGACTTATTTCACCTAGCATAATGTCTTCAAGCTTCATCCATACTGTAGCATGTAACAAGATTTCATTTATCCTACTGGCTGAGTAGTATTCCATCATAGGTATGTATCGCGTTTTGTTTATCCATGCATTTGCTGATAGGCATTTAGGTTGTTTCCACCTTTTAGCTATTGCAAACAGTGCTGCAATGAACACTGGCGTAAAGTCTTTGAGTTTGTACTTCAAGTCTTTTGGGTATATACCTAGAAGTAGAATTGCTGGGTCATATGGTAGCTCTATTTTTAGTTTTTTGAGGAACCACCACATAACGGCTGTACCATTCTGAATTCTCACCAGCAATGGAAAAGGATTCCAATGTCCCCACGTCCTTGCCAACATTTGTTATCTTCTTTTGTCTTAGCCACCATAGTGGAAGTGAAATAGCATCCTCACTGTGGTTTCAATTTGCACTTCCCTAGCGAAAATGAGGGAAACCCTCGATGAAATGGACTGACACAACAGTCAAAACAATGGACTCAAACTACCAAGGATCTTGAAGATGGTATGGGACTAGGCAACGCTGCAGTCTGTTATATATAGGGTCACCAGGAGCGAAAGTCAACTTGAAGGCAACTAACAACAATGACTAATGACTCTGAGCATCTTTTCATGTGTTTACTAGCTGTGTGTTTATCCTCTTTGGTGAAATGTCTGTTCAAATCCTTTGCCCATTTTTTAACTGTTAATCCCACTTTTGAGGAATACAACTTCACAACTTCATCCCAGGCCATAAAAGATTGCTCCCCGCGGTGCCCAAATTCAAAAAAAAAAAAAAAGAAACTTGCTAAAGATGAGCAAAAAATACTAAACACGAGAGGAAACAATCTACCATATGACAGCCAACAATTAAAATAGTTTTAGAAACTCAAAAAATTCTGATAAAAGAACTATCAGACAGAAACTATACAGGAAGTACACTTATAATGATTACAAATATAAAAGAAAACCTCAAACCCTTAAGAATAAGATCCTATAGGAAAAGAACAAGCAGATTTGAAAAACCAAATAGAATTTCCAAACATAAAAAACTTAGTTGCTGAAATTAAACTCAATGGATAGGTTAAAATAGATTCGACACAGCTGAAGAAAAAGAAATAAGCTGGAACACAGGAAATAACCAGAAGGCAACTCAGATAAATAATGAGATGGAAAATATCAAAGAGAAATTAAGCGATATGGAAGACAGAATGAGAAGATTTGACACATATTTATAAGAATTTCAGAAAGAGACAACAGAATGCAACAAAGGCAATATTTAAGAAATAATGCCTGAGAATTGTCAAGAACTGATAAAAGCCATGAATCCTCAGTTTTAAGAAATACAACTCAATCCACACCATCATATTGTACTGAAACTGCAGGACATGGGTAAGACAAGAATAAAATAACTTCAAGGTCAATACTGAAGGTAGAAAGCATATCTGAGACAGCATGGATCAGGGAAGATTATGGGTCTTGAAGAAGGGGCAAGATTCCCACAGATGGGGAGAGAAGTGAGGACAATTGGTGGGGCGGGGCGGGGGGGAGGGATAAAAAAGCTTGAACAAAGCTGAGGGAAGAAAGAGAAAGAGTTACTAGTCCTTTTTGTCCGTAAAACAGAGTAAATTAGAAAAAGGTAAAGTTAGATGGAGCTAAAGTATAGAGGTCCCTAAAACCAGGCTAAGGAATTTGAACTTAATATCAGGCAGTGGGGATCAAATTTTTGAGCAAGCAACATAATATAAACTGAATCTCTGCCAATTATCTTGGCAGTGGTGTGTAGGGTAGATAGATAGGAAAAGGAAGTGCAGGCTGTACGTAAGTAAACTTAGGAAATCATTACAATAGTCCAATCCTTTCAAAAGACTTTTACAATTCCAATCACACAGAGACAGATACTTTGGAAATAAGATCGAGGAAAAAGCCAAAGGCAGTGGAGACGAAAGACACAGACAGAGACAGAGAGACACAGGCACGGATGGACAGAAGGAAGAGGGAGAGAATATTCAGACATTTTGGAGGCAGAGTCAAAATGACTTAAGTATTAGATGATCTGGGGTCCTGGTGGCACAGTGATTAAGAGCTCGGCTGCTAACCAAAAGGTCAGTAGTTCGAATCTGCCAGTCGCTCCTTGGAAACCCTATGGGGCAGCTCTGCTCTGTCCTATAGGGTAGCTATGAGTCGGAATTGACTTGCCGGCAATGGGTTAGGTATTAGATGAGGTGGGGGAGGGGCAGGGGATAAAAGGGAAGAACTGGGACCCCAATGAGAAAACAGTGGTAGTACATTTTCTTCCCAGAAAGAGAAAGGAAGTTTGACACTGGATTGCAAAGAAGCTTTAGATTCTAGACCAGGCTCTCTGTCAGCCTTCAGCAAACTCTTTAACTTCACAGGCTCAGTATCTTCCTTTGAAAAATGAGAAGATTTAGAGAAAGTAAGTGCAATGTTAGACTGGTTGTGGTGGCAAAGGGATTCAGAATGAATTTCTAGCAAGCAGTGAGAAACAATGGTTCAGAAAAAAGGCAATGCTGGAAAGACTGAGCCAAGAATCACCAGAAATGGTTGAAGCTGTAGGAGTAGATGATACTATTAAATGCATAAAGAGAAGAGGTCTGTAGATCTTGGGAAAACCCTAAACAAATATAAAAAAGGTGGCAGTGAGAGCTCAGAGGCATGCCAGTCTCATCAGGAAGGGGTGCCTTAAGATAGTACATCATCTTTAGATGATGGACTGTATTGGGAGAAGGAGTTATGTTCCATTGCCAACCGATTTCCTCAGGGAACCAACAGATAAAAATGTAAAGAAAATGAAAGCCTGTGCTGCAGCCTACGTCTGCGAAACCGTGATCCTTTGCTTTCATTATGGTGTTAACAAAGCCCTATTTCACAGGAGTTTTTAAAAAATATCATTCCACAATTGGGCAAGATGGCGGTCTAGGCAGAAGCACCACGCCGTCCCTCCACAACAAAGATCCGAAAAACTAAGCCAAACAGAGAATCAACAATC
>NW_004444130.1:3380193-3409572 GCF_000243295.1 Trichechus manatus latirostris
AAAAAAAAAAAAAATATCATTCCAATTTTATAGACAGATACTTCATAATCTAAGCTAAGACCTCAACAACTGAAATTGTGCCTGACTCAGCTTGTATGATACTGTAAAACACAGAGCTGCCCCACGTTAGCTCAACAGGAAAGCTGGCTTCACCACATCAAGACTGAGAAATTGAGGTCCAACCTAGGCAAATCAGAATGATTTAGTTAACGCACTGCACAACCCAGAAATACAGCTGGGAAGCAGGCAAATGTTTGTGGTTACTCTTCTAAAGCAAACTTTTCCTCAAATCTTTGCTTTGAAGCCAGTTACGTGAGACAAGAGACCAAGATCAAGAGTGTTTTGTACATAGTATTCCCTGTATCTTTCTAATTCCCAGTTCTGGTGCAGACAAGTCATGTCACGCTTTATCTGATGGTGGAGAAAACTCTTCTTGTCCTTTCCTTTCCTCCTCCTACAGCTCACTATCTCACAAGCAGCTGGGGCTAAAGCGTTGTAGTTTAAAGCAGAAGCCAATGCAAAGCATAGGTTTTTCCTACTAAACTCTCAAATTACCAACTATGAAACTGCACCACATTTCAAAGTCAAGGGAAAGGCTAATAATCAAAAGGATGTGACTATGGCTTTTTTATGGTCTTCCACATCCAGAATCACTCGGTCTAATGATGATATGGAAATATTAGCCTAGTTTTAAAAGTTTAAAAATACATCAGTTTATCAGAGGTACCCTTGGGTTAACAGAGCTTTGGCAAGAGTTCAGGGTCAAGTAACTGAATATAGTAAGTGCTGGACTTTGGACCAGCCTGATTTCTAACTCCCAATCAGAATAATCAGAACATAGCTGCTCAGCCTCTCTCATTAAAAAAAAAAAAAAAAAAAAAAATTCAACCCCAAATTAAAATATTTATCCAGCATGAATCTTTCCAAACAATCATAACCATCTGTGAAATGGCAGCAAGATGTCTTTATCCAAACCTTTATCAGAATACAAGAATCACTGATTGCTATGACTAGAGCAAGAGACGTTTTTTACTGATGTTAAAACATTTGGCAACAGTAACTTCCAATACAAAGGACAGGAAAGAAGTTCAGCATATCACACCTTCAAATGATCTATAACACACAGTCCCTAAACTGGCTCACATTTTCTGTGCTTATAAAACTCATAATTTTACCTGAGCTCTTAAATAGCTGAGAATTAATTTACTTTGATGATTTCATACAGTACAAAGACTATAGGCAATACTCAAACCTTAAACTGGCCTTTCTGTAAAATTTGACAAATGCACAAAAAATGTAGCAAGAGTTTAATTCTTGTAAAAGAAAAAAGTCTGTTTTTTGGCAGAGGTTCACAAAGGAGGGGAAATGTTAAGCCACAACTCAAGTCAGCAGGTTATGAAGATCCAGATAAGGTAATGACTGTGGAAAAACCCAGGTGATTACTGGCAATGGTGTGTGGAAACAAGTCATGCATTACTCGTGACATTTCAAATTGGTATCGTCCATTTGGCAGCATCTATTTAGAATTAGGGAGCCCTGATGGCGTAGTGGTTAAGAGCTTGGCTGCTACCCAAAAGGTCGGTAGTTCGAATCCGCCAGCCGCTCCTTAGAAACCCTATGGGGAACTTCTACTCTGTCCTATAGGGTCACTATGAGTCAGAATCGACTTGATAGCAATGGGTTTGGTTTTATTAGAATTAAAGGGTCAGCGAAAGAGAGGAAGGCCCCCAACCAGATGCACTGACACGGTGGCTACAACAACGCACTGAAACACAGCAACAATTGTGAAGATGGTGCAGGACCGGGCAGTGTTTCGTTCTGTTGTACACAGGGTCGCTATGAGTCACAGTTGACTTAATGGCACCTAACAACAACATTAGAATTAAGATGCACATACCCCAGTATATAGCAATTCTACTTCTAGGAACCTGTCCTCCAGAAATGAAAGCATGATAACATAAAAATATACATAAAGGGAGTTTTGTTTAAGAAACAATCCTTGACAGTTATGGGGGGTTGGGAGGAACACTAAATAGACAATAGGTAAGTGGTCTATTTAGTGGTGAAGGGTAAGACAGTACACAATACTGGGGAAGCCAGCAAAACTTGTACAAGGCAAGGTCACGGAAGCTCCACAGACACATCGAAACTCCCTGAGGGACTAAATTACTGGGCTGAGGGTTGTGGGGACCATGGTCTCGGGGAACATCTAGCTCAACTGGCATAACATAGTTTATAAAGAAAATGTTCTACATTCTACCTTGGTGAATAGCATCTGGGGTCTTAAAACCCTGTGAGTGGCCATCTAAGATACTCCACTGGTCTCACCCCTTCAGGAGCGAGGGAGAATGAAGAAAACAAGACACAAGGGAAAGATTAGTCCAAAGGACGAATGAAACACAACTACCATGGCCTCCACCAGACTGAGTCCAGTACAACTAGACGGTGCCCGGCTACCACCACTGACGGCTCTGACAGGGATTCATAATAGAGGGTCTCAGACAGAGCTGGAAAAAAATGTAGAACAAAATTCTAACTCTCAAAAAAAGACCAGACTTACTGGCCTGAAAGAGACTGGAGAAACATGGAGAGTATGGGCCCCGGACACCCTTCCAGCTCAGTAATGAATTCACTCCTGAGGTTCACCCTTCAGTCAAAGATTAGACAGGCCCATAAAACAAAATGAGACTAAAGGGGCACAACAGCCCAGGGACAAGGACTAGAAGGCAGGAGGGGACAGGAAAGCTGGCAATAGGGAACCCCAGGTCAAGAAGGGAGAGTGCTGACATGTCGTGGGGTTGTTAACCAGTGTCACAAAACAATACGTGTACTGTTTAATGAGAAACTAGTTTGCTCTGTAAACCTTCATCTAAAGTACAATAATTTTTTTAAAAAAAAGGATTTTTGTTACAGAATTATTCATAGCTGCAAATTTAAAAAACAAAATGTTCATCAATAAGAGAATGGTTGCTCAAATTACAGAATTTTACACAATGGCATACCATACAGGCATAAAAAAATGTAGATACTTATATTGGACCTGGAAAGTAAAAATACAAATTGCAGACCAATATACATATTTTTTGTTTTAAACAAAAATTGATAAAGTGTATATATGAATACAATATATTAGCATAAGCACAGGGAAGGATATGCTCAAAACTGTTAAACAGTTAACAACTATTAACCTCTGAGGCTGAGAATGAAGGGAATAGGCAGGTAAAAGGGAATTTTTACTGTCTTTTTCTGAAAAAATTTTAAGTGGTGGAAATAGGGGTCATTTTTACTTCCTCATTTGTATTTGTAAATATTTTTCAAGTTAAAATAAGAATAAAAAACAGAAACAAAAGCTTTTGCATCTCAAGGGAAAAAATAAGAGAAGAAAAACCATCTTTTACTTTATAAGCACACCAGTAGAGTTGAAAACAAATTCTAACAAAAGAAAAATGTAGGAACTGTATAATACATAGAAATCTCATACCAAGAGACTAACCTAATTAGGCAAAGAAAAAGGTATAGCACTTATATACCCAGTCTTAGGAATGCTTCGCGTTCCTGGGATCTTGTCAAAGACAGGCTATCTTTTTAGAGGGAATTCTGCCCTCTAGTGTATACTAAAAAAAAAAAAAAACATATCCATTGCTATCTAGTCGATTTCAACTCATAGTGACCTATAAGACAGAGTAGAACTGCCCCATAGGGTTTCCGAGGCTATAAATCTTTACAGAAGCAGACTGCCACATCTTTCTCCTGCGGAGCAACTGGTGGATTTGAACCACCGACCTTTCAGTTAGCAGCTGAGCGCTTAACCACTATGCCACCAGGGCTCTGTGTACACTAGAAGAAGTTAAAACCCATGAGCAATTAAATCAATAAATTAGCCTTATATAGTTAACCAAAAATTTCCACTTCACTCCAAATGCATCATAATTCTCTCCTTAAACGAAGGTCTCCATTTCCCTGTTCCTAAATCGATTTTCTATTATCATATTAAGCAAACTTTGTGAATGCCATAACTTCAGCTACCCATTCTTCCTATCAGTCCCTATCGACCCAAGAAGCATCTAAAGCTCTTTCCTGACTCAGATTTCACACCAAAAGAAATTTGGCACAACAGAGTATACAGAAATACAGCAAAGTTAAGTTTTTAAAGTTTGTAATACAGACAGGCACTTGGCCATTAAGAATCACTGATCTTTGAAAACTGTTGACACTATAACTCAAGGTTAAAAAGGCAAAGGAAAAAGGCTGTTCTATCTACGAAGTTCATCTCCTTACAGGATTTTCTAAGAACACTAGAATTTGTTCAATTCTGGACAACCTTGAAAACCACTAGGGACACCTCCTAGGGTCTTACATTTGCTGTCAGTACTCAGTCTAAACTGACAGGAGTCACCCCATGCCGGTCACCATAAATAAATAAAGTTCTTGCTAAAACGCTTCTAGGTTTAGGATTCATTTAGATGTTCACATTGGCAGGGACTTCATTCCTGATCCAAATGCCAAATATCCTCCAAAAAAAGAAAAAGGAAAGAATGCCATTAGAATCTCCATTCATAATTCCTCTAGCTACTAGCTTGGCCTGGAACAATGAAGAATTTGAATATAAAATCACCTTCAAGAGACTCAAAATATTCTAACTGTTCATGGGGAAATCTTTAAAGAACTCTTTCCCTTCAATTTCAAATCCATTCACTCTGTACCTGCAACACCTGTAGAGGCATATTATAAACAAGTTAAAACCAAATGAAGCCGAGTATCAGCATCCACAGAAGAACATGGAGATGAAAGTCAGGTAAAGGGTGTTCTTGCCCCAACACAAAGCACATCATTCTGGAGCTGACAAGTAAGGTAACAGCTGCACCACTAGGTCTGCCAGAATCAATCATTTCCACTGTCACCACTAGCTCCTGAAACATTTCTACCCAGTCTAATCCTGGAACAAATGACTGCCAGAAGAAATACACAACACAAGTGGGCAAGGATATTTCCTAGCTGGCTCACCTGGCAACACTCTCCCATAAGCTGCCTATTAAGGAGATAGTATTAGTATTGGGTATATCTTCAATCAATCTCTTTGAGATATACAAACAGCAGATTAATCAAGGATGCACAGTTGGAGAAGACAGACGCCACATCACGTGAGATCTCCAAGGAACTAAGAAACAGAAGCTAAAAAAGACAAGGACCTTCCCCCAGAGCCCAAAGACAAAGTCTTCCTCTAAAGCCAGTGCCCTAAATTCAGACTTGTCACCTCCCAAACTGTAAGAAAGTAAATTTCTGTTTGTTAAAAAAGCCATCCACCTGTCTTATTTCTGTTACAGCAGCACTAGATAACCAAGATAAAGAGAACCCATTCCTAAACGGGACTATAACCACAGGCATAGAGGTTAGGATTTATGACACGTATTTTTGGGGGACACAATACAATCCATAACATTTCACCCTTTGGACCCCAAATATTCATGTCCTTCCCACATACAAAACACATTCACCCCATCACATCATCCCCAAAGTCTTAAATCAACTCCTCAACTCTGTAGGAGTCAATTACCATACAGAAAGAGCAATAGCCATCATTCCCCCACTGACTGACCACACCTTGTCCACAGCTTCACTGTTGATTGTGGACAGATTATCAATGTACACTCTGTCCCTGCCACAGGGCCTGGAACCTATTTATTTTTTGTAAATATGCTAGCCCCTTCAATTTCATCATATAGGAATGAGACTGAAATACAGCATAGGAAACCTGGTTTAGTCATGGTTAATGAGGAAAAAATTTACGAAGGAAAAGGGAGGAAATATTGCATCTCATTTGCTTCAAAAATAACAAAATACAGCATACAGTCCTTCATCAGTAATAAAGTTGAAGAGAGATTCTTTTAACAACAAAGGCCAATTAGGAGAGTAAGAAAGACTGGTGGTATGACACAGTGGCTGAGAGCCCAGGCTTTGGTCTCAAATAGATCTGGACTGGAATCCTGGCTCCAACTATTTATCAATTATATAAGCTCCACAAGTTAACGTTACTTCTCTGGGTTTCAGTTTCCTAATCTGTAAAATGAGCACAAAGTTAGAGCTTACCTCATGAAATCCACCACCCATTGGTCAGTTTGTCATACTCTGGTGGTACTGTCACAATGCTGGCAGTTATACCACCGGTATTTCAAATACCAGCAGGGTCACCTGTGGTGAACAGGTTTCAGCAGAGCTTCTGGACAGACTAGGAAGAAAGGCCTGGCAATCTACTTCCAAAAATAAGCCAATAAAAACCATATAGATCACAACAGGATACTGTCCGATACAATGCTGGAAGATGAGTACCCTAGACTGGAAGTCACTCAAAATACACAGTGGACAATGGACTCCAGCATATCAACAATCATGAAGACAGTGCAGAACCAGGCAACTTTTCATTCTGTTGTACAGGGGTCATCGTGAGTCCGAGGTAACTTGATGACAGCGAACACCACCTCATGAAGTGTTTATGTGGACTAGTAAAATAATACATGTATGCCCTTAGTACTGTACCTGAAATTTGGCATTCAATAAATAGGAGCTATTTACTCATTTCAAAAGAGTAAAGAAACATTTAACCTGCACTGAGAAGACAAAATGCCTGATATTTAATCTGGAGAACAAATTGATTCAAAAAGGAAACTGACAAGAGCATTAAAGGGAAACATGTTAGGCCAGAGTGGGAGAAACACTTGCCTACAGGAACCAAGCAGAGAACATGAGTGAAGCAGCTGAGTAGGGACTGGGAAAGGGCAGATCCCTCTATTCTGCTCCAGCCTGTTGTTGCCATAGGAAAAGAGAGGGGTCGGTGGGAGAACTTCTCATTTCTCAATAAAAGCTGGTAATCCAGATTTTTGTGTCAACTTTCCTGATTTTTAAATACTGGTCAAATAAAATCAGATTTGATCCTGAACTGACAGTTTGTGAATGCCTGTCTTAGTGTAAGTCTTGAACGAGAAACTTACGGAAAGGAAGGTGGCTGTGTAACTGAGGGACTCCAACTCCAAGCTAGAACAGGATGTCTCAAAGGGGATAATCTTTCAGTTATAAAATTGTCCTGGGCAATGTATGATACTTATCATTCCTGAAACCCACCCACTAAGTGCCACTGGCCTCCTTAAGTTGTTGTGACAACCCAAAAATCTCACCACACATTTCTGAGTACCTCCTACTGGGCAGCACCACATCCATGAACAACAAAGTTTAACTTAAAAGTTAGTGGAAAGGCTAAGAACATCTATTTACAAAGAGTAATAAAACAAGGACAGGGCCAGCCCTGAGTCAACCAAACTAAAATCCCACAGTATCACCAAACAGGAAATCTCACCCAGTAGAAAGTTTAAAGCCTGTTACAGAAATGAATCAAAAGGCTTAATTCCTTCTTCTTATGTGTAGAATTAGTCATAACAGAAAGAATCTGTTTTATCTTTTTATTTGGGTCATTGCTTTTATAGTGTTAATGGACATTACAGTTTTCCATCAATCTCTTTTTTCCTATACCAGGAGCTTACATATAAAAATGCACATGCTTCAAAGAAATCATGAGTGGTAGGTATCTAGGCACTCAAATCACCTATCTCTTGGTAACACTCCTAGATTTTTCTCTTATGGCTCATTCTTCTATTCAAGAGCATTTCCAAGTTACCATACGACCCAGCAATACCACGCCTAGATATATACCCAAGAAAAATGAAAACACATGTCCACACAAAAACTTGTACACAAGTGTTCACAGCAGCAGTATTCCTAACAGCCAAAAATTCGAAACAACCTTATGTCCATCAACTGATGAATGGATAAACAACATATGGTATATTCATGCAATGGAATATTATTCAGCCATAAAAATAAGTGAAATACTTATACATGCTACAACGTGGCTGAACTCTGAAAACGTTATGCTAAGTGAATGAAGCCAGACACAAAACCTCACATACTGTATGATTCCATTTACATGAAATGTCAAGAACAGGCAAATCTACAGAGACAGAAAATAGATTAGTAGTTGCCTGGGCCTGGGAGGTGGGGGTGGGGATGGAGATGAAGCATGGCTAATAATGTGCACAGAGTTTCTTTCAAGGGTAATGAAAATAACTGTGGTGACAGGTGTCACAACTCTGCGAATATACTAAAAACCACTGAATTGTACAATTTAAACCAGTGAACTATATACTATATGAATTACAACTCAATAAAGCTGTTAAAAAAAGAGCATGTCCAATTTTAAATGATTAAACTGATAAAACATGATTGGCTCTTAAAGAATATCACTTGTAGAGTACAAAAAATGTCATAGGTTATGTTTGCTGGAATACCCACCTTCTTCTAGTAATCTTAACCATTCTAATAATCACCAGTAAGTCCTCACTTATGCTATTTCTCTTCTGAAACAAGCTGAATTCTCCTCCGTAGAATGGCCATTCTCTAGGCATTAAATAACCTCACCGTGTACATCTTTCTTCAGGCATACGGGAGGATCCTCATGAAAGGATGGAGCCAGGAGGGCAAGTCAGATTTCTGAGGTAGCCTGTCTTTTTGTGTTGATGTAAATAAATTTGCTATGAAAAATTTGGGGCCCTTTCTTTCCTTCTTAGTAAAACTTGCTATATAATGAGATCCAGATTTGCAATCCTACTCGCAACTCCTTTAAAAGTAAAAGGCCCCCCCAAAAAAAGATCAGAGGTCTAATTGTTTGATCGCTACAAGATTGTGATCAAAATTTGAAAACACTTCCTTCCAACACTGTGGCTATGCCAGATTTTTGCTACTTTAAGTGAAAGGCTCAACACTCTCTATCAAAAATTTTGAAAACTCAAATGCCAAGCAAAGGTCATGTTTACTCACGTCTGAGGGGACTGGGAGAGCTTAGACTATTAACTGCTCCAGCAGAAAGACTGCTGCACAAAGAAGAGATTCCTGGGCACTAGTCAAATATGTTGAATACTGACAGCCACAATAATGTGCAGGTATTATTGTCTTCTTGGGTCTGTCATCTAGCTCTTGCATGGCACTATGAGCAATTCTGTCTCTTCTACCTTTGGGTTAAACACTGCTAAACTGACATCAACTACCCCTGCTGTTTGAAATTCAACAGTACAGCCTCTTTTTTTTAAAAAATGCAACAGACCAAGAAGACAAAATTACAAAGGAAAATTATATTTTATACCCTTTTGTTTTATTGCTTTAGGTTATTCCTTATCAACAAGGAGGCAGTTAAACAATAAGCCCTTAATTAAACATCTAGGATTACAAATTTTAATGAGACTAATCGTAACTTAAAGCTAGAATAAAGTAAGCAGTAAATGTGGGGGTGAAGTCTGGCCAGCAAGATGTTCACGAACACTGCTAGAAGCTGCATGCAAGTGGCTAGTCTTGGTAGTGAGGAACGGGGAGTGGCAATGTCAGAGGTGGATCAAGATAAACCCTCAGTGGACCATGGTCTCAGGGAACATCTAGCTCAACTGGCATAACACAGTTTATAAAGACAATGTTCTACATTCTACCTTTGTAAGTAGCATCTCGGGTCTTAAAAGCCTGTGGGCAGCCATCTAAGATACCCCACTGGTCTCATCCCTTCGGGAGGCAAGGGAGAATGAAGAGAACAGGATACAAGGAAAAGATTAGTCCAAAGGACTAAGGGACCACAGCTACCAAGGCCTCCACCGGACTGAGTCCAGTACAGCTAGATGGTGCCCAGCTACCACCAGTGACTGCTCTGACAGGGGATCACAACCGAGGATTCTGGACAGAGCTGGAGAAGGATGTAAAACAAAATTCTAACACACACACAAAAAGACCAGATTTACTGGCCTAAAGGAGACTGGAGAAACCCCGAGAGTATGGCCCCCAGACACCCTTTTAGCTTAGTGGTGAAGACATTTCCGAGGTTCACCGTTCAGCCAGGGAGTGGACAGCCCCGTAAAACCAAATAGGACTAATGAGGTACAGCAGTCCAGTGACAAGGGCCAGAAGGCAGCAGGGGACAGGAAAGCTGGTGATAGGGAACCCAAGGTTGAGTAAGGATAGTGTTGATGTGTTGTGAGGTTGTTAACCATTGTCACAGGGCCACATGTATACTAACTGTTAAATGAGAAACTATTTTGTTCTGTAAGCCTTCATCTAAAGTTAGAACAGCAGAACAACTGGAAGAGCGCAGCTGATGTCACGGAACTGTGCATGTAAATTTTTGAAATGGTGTATCTTTAGCTATGTGTATTTTCATCAAAAAAAAAAAAAAAAAAAGGTTGAGAAGGGAGAGGGTTGACATGTTGTGGGGTTGTTAACCCATGTCATAAAACAATATGTGTACTACTGTTTCATGAGAAACTATTTGTTCTGTAAGCCTTCACATGAAGTACAATTAAAAAAAAAAGAAAAAGAAAAAAAGATAACCCCTCAGCTTGGAGTAACAAGCCAAAGAAATTTAGATAAACTAAACCAAGCATAAGGAGCCCTGGTGGCATAGTGGTTAAGCGCTCAGCTGCTAACTCAAAGGTCTGCGGTGCTCCACAGGAAAAAGATGTGGCAGCACTGTGTTTTCAACTACCAAATGCAGAGACAGCTCTTCTTGCCATCTCTGATTCCTGCCTCTAATTAAAATTGTGTGTTTGGTTTACTTCATTCCCAAAGCATAAACTTCAGCTTTTTATAGCCTAAGCAGTGTGCTATTTTAAACATGTGGAGGAAATGCATTTTCAGTTACAAACATTTGCTCCTCTGAATTTGTTCTCATTTGTTAGCAAAAGATGTGGAACAGGATGTTTTACTCGCCTGCTCTGGTTTTCCTGTATTGCTTAAATCTGTTTACAGAGGGGAAAAATAAACAAATAAAGTATTTCTGCTGGACAAATTCTATAAACTGAAGCAACTCAAAAAATGAAAATGAAAAAAAGTTTGTAGAAAAACTATTTTATTGCATTAGGATAATTTTCTTCTTATAAACCGAATTATTTACGTAGACTCTTCCCTAGAAAAGACTTGTCATACCCTGCATGTGCAGGCTGCAGCAGATCCTGTTTGCACTGTAACATGTGCCCACTCAGACACCCCAGAGCAGCCGAAATCCTCTTGGCTCCGGCTTTGCCCAAGCACAATTATAACTATAAAAGCTTTCTGAGATGCAGTTCAGAAAAATTATCATACTAACCTTGAAGGTCATTCTCTGGATTTATTCAGCAATTCAAGGTAATCTGTATGTGTTTTCATTTTCAAGTACAACTGTGAGGACTTTTACTAAAGCAGTGAGCAGACACATCCTTGTAATCTGTTATATTCCATTACAGCTTTCAAGAAACTAATTTTGAACAAATTTCACTATAACCCTTTATAAAGGGATCAGCAGTTCATTAATTCACTTGAAGATACTTAGCTCTATAGTTCCTGTCGGCTCCTCCTGATTCCTTCTCCACCTTCTCCTCCACTACCCTCTGCCCCAGGAGATGTCCTGTAGCGACCACATCAACGGGGCCCTTCCCCTCAGTGGCTAAGGGGAGTGCCTGGTAAGAGATGGGAAGGAGGGAGAAAAGGGAGATCTGGGTATTTATTCCCTTGGCTCCCCCTGGGCAGTCCATTGCTCAACTGAAGGTCTTGGCTTCTGTCAGGAGGCCGACTCCACAAGGCCCTCTCGGTCTTCCACTCCCAGATCACTCCCCCTCTTGCTCCTTCAGGCCCAAGACTGGTAATGGAGCCTCATTATCACTAGACCTAGGGACGCAGTACTATTTCTAGCCCCACGGTTTCTCACCACTTTGTGAGTTATTAAACTCTCCTTGAAGTGTGCCATCTGTTTCCTAATGGGCTCAAACGTAGCAACAATTGAGAGGCTGGCACAGGACCGGACAGTGTTTCATTCTGTTGTACACAGGGTCGCTATGAGTTAGAACCAATCTGACGGCACCTAACGACAACAACATCTGTTTCCTGCTGAGTCTCCCTAACAGAAATATCATCTCAGCAGATTTCTTATCCTAGAAAGGCTATTAGCTCTTTCCAAAAAAAGGGAAAGTATAGAATGCAGCGAGACTGCCATGTGAACTTAGGTGACTTAAGTAAACTAAACAAGCTGACCTCACTTAAGCTGGCACTTTTCCCTCCTCTAGTTATTTCATAATTATAATAACCTGTACATATGCACATATACATGCAACAGATTACCTTGACATTATTATAGTAACAGAATTATATGAAACAAATAGTTTCCAAATAATATATCCAAGCACCAAAACAAAAAAAAAAAAAACAAACCCACTGCCATCAAGTCGATTCCAGCTCATAGCGACCCTACAGGACAGAGAACTGCCCTATAAGGTTTCCAAGGCTGTAATCTTTATGGAGGTAGACTGCCATACCTTTCTCCAGCGAAGCGACTGGTGGGCTCGAACAGCCTACCTTTCAGTTAGCAGCCAAGCACTGAACCAGTGCACCACCCAGGCTCCTTCTCCAAGCACTAACAGGGATTATTTTAAGAAGAAACACCCAAGGAAGGTAGAAGTAAAAACTGTCCTAGTTGAAACAATACTAGTAACCTAAGTAGAACTTTTGCCTTTATTCCTCTCTGGCAATTATACAGAGGCAGCTTCCATAATAACACTTCAAATAAATGCAAGACACACCAGATACAAGTCTGGTAATCCAAGTAAAAGCCCACAGAGGACTAATTTCAGATGTAGTCTTGAGTAGTGTTTTCAAAATCAGGTGGTCATACCAATAAAAAATCGTTGCCATCGAGACGATTCCGACTCAGCAACCCTACAGGACAGAGCAGAACTGCCCCATACAGTTTCCAAGGAGTACCTGGTGGATATGAACTGCAGACCTTTTGGTTAACAGCTGTAACTCTTAACCACTATGCCACCAGGGTTTCCTAGTGGGTCATGATACCTTTTAAAAAGACACTACACACAATAATGTAAAACAGAAATTATCATGGTGCATCACATAGGCTAAAATCAAACAAGAAACTTTGGTTAATTTTTCTTTCCTACTTCCATTCTGGAAAGTATTTCAGCAAGAAGACAGAGCAGCAGCGTGCTTCCGTGTCTCAGGAAAGGAGTCATGACAGCTACACTCACAGCTGGTCCTTGTACTAAGAGCAGCTTCTCCAACATGCCAGGTACTGGGGCTGAGGCACAAATACTCACCCTGACCCTGCAGGGAGTGAAGGCAGAGCTGAAGGGGCATTTGCCTGTGGTTTCTCTTTCTCACTTTGCTTAAAGAAGGATTTGGCTTCTTTAGATGTAGCATCCACTTCCTTAGCCACCCTGTACCAAGGAAAAAGACATCAAGTTTATAACAGGAATAAAGAGAGAGAAATAAAATCTACAAAAAGGGACTAAGTGACAACTTGGAACACACTCATTGGGCTTTCAATAAATTTTTGTTTTTTTTTTTCAAAATTCTACTTCAGATGAAGGTTTACAGAACAAACTAGCTTCTCATTAAACAATTAGTACATACATTGTTTTGTGACATTGGTTAACATCCCTACAACATGTCAACACTCTTCCTTCTCAACCTTGGGTTCCCTGTTACCAGCTTTCCTGTCCTCTCCTGCTTTCTAGTCCCTGCCCCTGGCCTGGTGCGCCCCTTTAGTCTCATTTTGTTTTATAGGCCTGTCTAATCTTTGGCTCAAGGGTGAACCTCAGGAGTGACTTTATTACTGAGCTAAAAGGGTGTCAGGGGCCCTACTCCTGGGGCTTCTCCAGTCTCTGTCAGGCCAGTAAGTCTGGTCTTTTTTTGTGAGTTAGAATTTTGTTCTATATTTTTCTCCAGCTCTGTCCGGGACCCTCTATTGTGATCCCTGTCAGAGCAGTCAGTGTTGGTAGCTGGGCACCATCTAGTTGTACTGGACTCAGTCTGGTGGAGGCCATGGTAGTTGTGGTCTATTAGTCCTCTGGACTAATATTTCCCTTGTGTCTTTAGTTTTCTCCATTTTCCCTTGCTCCTGAAGGGGTGATACAAGTAGAGTATCTTAGATGGCTGCTCACAGGCTTTTAAGACTCCAGACGCTACTCACCAAAGTAGCATGTAGAACATTTTCTTTATAAACTGTGTTATGCCAATTGAGCTAGATGTTCCCCGAGACCATGGTC
Organism: Trichechus manatus latirostris; assembly: GCF_000243295.1. Taxonomy (NCBI): domain Eukaryota; kingdom Metazoa; phylum Chordata; class Mammalia; order Sirenia; family Trichechidae; genus Trichechus; species Trichechus manatus. Next base: position 3,394,305 of record NW_004444130.1, read on the forward strand.
CCTATAGCCCTCAGCCCAGTAATTTGCTCCCTCTGGCTGCTGAACTTTATGATTAAAGTTTACTACCACAGTTCTACAAAAACATATTTTCCCTACTAACATTTACAAATGAATGATAATGCATGTAAATTTTATCTCCCTAAAGCCCTCCCCTATTACTTCTGTCAGTAAAAACTCTAGTAGTCACTACTGAATCACAACCCATCATGAGCTACTGATTTGAAAGCTGAAATGGCCTCACACTCTACTTCATCTGTAGCTTAGTACTCAGACTTACACACCCAGTAAAAGAGCAAAAAGCAAAAGTTGAGATATTTGACAGAAAAACACCTGCATTATATCAAGGAGAAAAACAACAGTACAAACGACTGGATGTATTCAAACAGAAGGTTCCTGCTCTATATCTAAACAACCCAAAGATGAAACAAAATCCCTTAAAACTGGCTAAATTAGCAAAAATTTGGGAGTGGAAGAAAGCAACGTGCCTAGAAATTTTGTCCAGTTTCAAATCCGGAAAAACTGCCCTCAAAAAAGTTGAGTGCTAAAGGACAAATTAAGGATATTTATGACACCTAAGATTTGAGATAAAGAGAGAAGGAGAAATGCCCAGTCTCAATACCTGCCTAGGCTTGCCAGGTCAACATAAACATCTGGAGAATTTTGTTTAAAGTCCAATCTATCTGTAATAGGATCCAAGATGCTTACTGTTGTATACCACTAGGTTGTGGGGTGGTTTGTTACACAGCATTACTGTAGAAACAGCTGACTGACAAACTGAAACCTAGGGGTTAAATTACCTGTTCAAGACTATCCAGAGATTACACAGCAATGCTAGAGAGAACCCTGTGGCAGACCGCATTTTTTAAAAAAATGGCTATCACACTATTTCCCATCCCACATGCTCTTCCCAAACCTACCACTCCCCCAACAAGAGCGGAAGTCTACATTACCATCCCTTGAATCTGGGTAAACCTCTGTGACTGGCTGGACTCACAGGGTTCACTGGAAATGGTACTACATGACTTTTTAAGACAGAACCTCAAACAGTTTTGTATCAAAATCCTGCTTCCTTTGCTTGGCTTCCTCCCCCACAGCTTTGCATTAAAATCCTTCTTTGCTGACATAACTTGTATGAATGTTGCTGACATAACTTGTATGAATTCTCTACTTGTAAACCCCTTAATTAAGTAACTTTTCCCCTTGTCCTTGGGGAGCAGTCTTGGCGGCAGCAGCTTCAACTGACTCCTTTTCCTTGCGCAATAAAATAAAGATACATTTCCTGCTCTCCCACCTCAGTCTCTTGTTTATTAGACAATTCAAGCCACGCTGAGCAGAGCGTGGGGTTTTCTACCAGGTAACATTTCTGGTGAGCCAGCCAGAAGCCATCTGCTCGGTTCCTGAGGTGGATCGGACAACAGACTGGCCCCGATGTCTGGCGCCACCAGGGGATTTTTCCTGGATACCTCGGAGCAGCTCTGGAAGCTGATCTGCCTCGGTCCAATGGTGGTTCCTCAGTGGGAGACATGAAACGTGCCTGGGTTATTTTGTAATTCCTAAGTAGGGCCTTAGAAGAGTCCTAAGAAGCAGGAGGAACTGACCACTGAGGGCATAAAAGGCTGTAGGTACCTGTGAGAGTGGTGCAGCAGATTAGGTCACCTAATCTTCAACAAAGGTCCAAAGTCCATCAAATGGGGAAAAGACAGTCTTTTCAACAAATGGTGCTGGCAAAACTGGATGTCCTACTGCAAAAAAATGAAACAGGGCCCATACCTCACCCCATACACAGAAACTAATTCAGAATGGATCAGAGACCTAACTATAAAACCAAAAACTAAAAAGATTGTACAAGAAAAAATAGGATCAACGCTAGAGGCCCTAATACACAGCATTAACAGGATACAAACCATAACTAACAACAAACAAACTCTAGAAGATAAGCTAGGTAACTGGGATCTTCTAAAAATTAAACACTTATGCTTATAAAAAGACTTCACCAAAAGAATAACGAGAACCTACAGACTGGGAAAAAAAAATTGGCTATGACAAATCTGACAAAAGCCTAATCTCTAAAATCGAGAGGAAAATCCAACACCTCTACAGCAAAAAAGACAATCCAATTAGAAAATGAGCAAAGGATATGAACAGACACTTCACCAAAGAAAACATTCAAGCGGCTAACAGACAAATGAGGAAATGCTTGGGACCACTAGCCACTAGAGAAATGCAAATCAAAACTATAATGAGATACCATTTCATCCCAACATTACTGGCATGCATCAAAAAAAATGAAAACATCAAATGTTGGAGAGGCTGTCGGGAGATGGGAACTCTTATGCACTGTTGATGGGGATGCAAAACAGTACAACCATTTTCGAAAACAATATGGCACTTCCTTAGAAAGCTAGAAATAGAAATACCATATGATCCAGCAATCGCACTCCTAGGAATATATCCTAGAGAAATAAGAGCCGTCACACAAATAGACGTACGCACACCCATGTGCATTGCAGCATTGTTCACTATAGCAAAAAGAAACAACCTAGATGCCCATCAACAGATGAATGGATAAACAAACTATGGTACACACACACAATGAAGTACTACGCAACAATAAAGAACAATGATGAATCTGCGAAGCATCTCACAAACATGGATGAATCTGGAGGGCATTATGCTGAGTGAAATTAGTCAGTCGCAAAAGGACAAATATTGTTTGAGACCAATACTACAAGAACTCGAGAAAAGGTTTAAACACAGAAGAAATCGTTCTTTGATGGTTATGAGGGTAGGGAGGGAAGGAGAGGAGAATTCACTAGATAGTGAATAAGAATCATCTTGGGTGAAGGGAAGGACAACACACACTACAGGGGAAGTCAGCACAACTGGGCTAAACCAAAAGCTAAGAAGTTTCCTGAATACAACCAAACACTTTGAGGGATAGAGAAGCTGGGGCTGGGGTCTAGGGACCATGGTTTTGGGAGACATCTAGGTCAACTGGCATAACAAAGTTTACTGAGAAAATGTTCTGCATCCCACTTTGGTGAGTGGCATCTCGGGTCTTAAAAGCTTGCGAGTGTCACCTAAGATACATCAATTGGTCCCAACCCACTTGGAGCAAAGAAGAACAAAGAACACCAAAGACACAAGGAAAATATTAGCCCAAGAAACAAAAGGGCCACATAAACCAGAGACTCCATCAGCCTGAGACCAGAAGAACAAGATGGTGCCCAGCTACCACCAATGAGCACTCTGACAGGGAACACAACAGACAGTCCCTGACGGACCATGAGAAAAGTGTGGTGCAGAACTCAAATTCACATAAAAAGACCAGACTTAATGATCTGACTGAGACTGGAGGGACCCTCAAAGCCATGGCCCCCAGACACTATGTTAACCCAGAACTAAAACCATTCCTGAAAGACAACTCTTCAAAGACTAGACTGGACCATAAAACATAAAATAATACGCGTGAAGAGTGTGCTTCTTAGCTCAAGCAGATACATGAGACCAAATGGGCGGCTCCTGTCCTAAGGCAGGATGAGAAGGCAGGTAAGGACAGGAGCTGGTTGGATGGACACAGGAAACCCAGGGTGGAAGTGGGGGTGTGCTGTCACATTGTAGGGATTGCAACTAGTGTCACATGAAAGTATGTGTATAAAATTTTGTATGAGAGATTAACTTGAGCTATAAACTTTCACCTAAAGTACAATTAAAAAAAAAAAAAAAAAAAGATTTCCAGAACTCTTCTGTAAAACAGCTGATGGGTTCACAAAGACTGCGGCTGCTCAAGAATCACGCAGAACAGAAATTAATTACATAAGACGGAATAAAAGAATACTATGGGTTTTATGTGGGAATGCTGCTGAAGTTTTAAGGTCCTACTTTCTGGATATAAGAAACTGTTTTCTCTTCTCCCAAATTATCTAACTAATGGGTTTAGATATTCTAACGCTTGAATTAGAAGTTCTTATTGGTAAATTTAGCAAAGTTGTAAATATCATAACCAGACAAGTGTCTGAAATTCATTCGAGTTATCATTTCACAAAATAGAATAGCATTAGATTTCCTATTAGTTCTCTCAAAAAAGTTCTGTGCCACTTCTGCTTCTGAGAAAGTGACCTATGACTGTTAACAGGTAAACCAAGGAGGGGCAGCTCGCCCTTGAGAAGAACATTTAGTAAGTTTTAAACTGATTAACTGAAGACCTCCAACAGGAGAGGTCCATCCTGTATTATCTTAATAATCATGTATTCTCTAATGAAAATTTGGTTGTCACGTGTAAATTTTTCTATAACTTCTGTTTCCTCTAGACAAACTTTGTGTGCTCCTTATGGATATATGTTTTTGTGTGGTGGATCCAACTATATTAGTTTAAATGATCCCTTTCCAAGTGACAGTGAGTTTACGTGAGCAATCTCTTGTTTAGATTCCTGGTCAATGCACGGACAATACACTTTGAGAATTTTAAGATTATCCTCAGATATTCATAGTTATGATACTAGTAAATACTGAAAAGGTAATATTACACACTATAAAACAAGAGTCAAAAAACAAACCCATTGGTCCAATACTCAGGGTAGGATTGGTAGCTTTAATTCCTATTATGGTACAGTTAAATTGGAAAAAAATCTATAAGAAATTTATCAATCATTATGGGACAAATATCAGACGAAGTTGCTAATGAGAAAAACACAACAGCAATCTCTGATCTCATTGGCCAAGGTGACATGAGATAACAAAATAGCCTTAGATTTTTTAGCCAAGGATAATTAATACAGGAAAAGTAAAACAGGATATATATATAGAATTAGACAAGCTACGTGGATACACACTGTAACACCCTTACAAACAACTGATTAATTTGGTTACTTACCATCAAAAATAAACACATGAGCTAAATCACTATTGCAAGAAATAATAGTATTTTTAGTCTACATCCTATTAGTATGAGGCATAATAAAACTTACATTCTATTGTTTTATACACTTAAGAAAGCCTCAGGCTAAATCATTGATGTACATTGAGTCCGCTCACTTTGGCAATGCGATTGCTGGGAATGTTGCTCTTACTTAAGATCCTGGCGAAGAACCAGGTGGTATCCAGTGAAAAACAGCACCATGAGTTTAAAGAGCCTGCCATGGCCACAATCTAGGGGCTCAACTAAGTCCAGGTATTAATCATCAATGTGTTATCTCCAATCTCTAATCAAAACAAAGAATGATTTAGGAGATAACATTGGAGCTATTCCCTGCCCTTGAGCATAAAGAATGTGACCCAGCTGGAGCTGGACTCACAAGGACTCATAAAGACACATCAACTGGGCCCCAAGGTATAAAGACAATAGCTAGGATAATCTTAAAAAGTATCTTTTCAGAAAACATTCACATAAAAAAGGCATAAAAGCCACTCTTACATTTTCTTTTAATATCTAGTAAATAGCTGTAAACCAACAGGAGGTCAGTAGCCACAATGAAAGGCCTAAGTACAATATTTGCCCCTCCTTGAAAGTATGTCAAACAATTCCAAGCTGGGCTATGGTTCAAAATACACACTCATCCTGAATGACCAATGTCCAAAAAGAAATGGAATAAAACAGAACCTCAAACAGTTTTGCATCAAAATACTGTTTTTCTTTGCTTGGCTTCCTCCCTCACAGCTTTGTATTAAAATCCTTCTCTGCTTGGAAGTTACATGCAAACTCCACTGCGCCTGCGTAGTATGATTAAGAATGTTGCTGATGTAACTTGTATGAACTCCCTACTTGTAAATCCCTTAAAAGTAACTTTTCCCCTTGCCCTTGGGAAGCAGTCTTGGCGGCAGCACCTCCAACTGACTCCTTTTCCTTGTGCAACGAAATAAATGTGCCTTTCCTGCTCTCCTACCTCGGTCTCTCGATTACTGGCCAATTCGAGTCACATCGAGCAGAGCCTTGGGTTTCCACCCAGTAATATTCTGAGGCTAGCTCATAAAAGGTAAGACAGCTTTCACCTGGCTTTCTCTCTTAAGAATGCATCTTTGCAACCCCAAGTAACTACATAAAAAGTCTGGCTACTCTGAAAGCACCATGCCAGAAAGATAATATAGGAAGACCACAAAGGGACAGATGCCAGAAGAGCATGTTTAAGCCAAGTAAGTCTTCCTAGCCCAGGCACCAGACATGGGAGTGAGGAAACCTTCGACATGGCTCCAGATCCAGCTTCTGTCTGACTACAACTGCACAAGAGACCCTGAGCAAGAACTGCCTAGCTGAGTCCAGCCACCCCCAAAACTATGAGAGATTATAATAAAACAACTGTTGCTTTTTTAAGCCACAAAATTTTAAGACGATTCATTACACAGCTATACAGATAGAATGCTGGTGAAAGAGAAGATGAAGATTAAGCAGCCCAAAATATAAGGAAAGGAAAAGCAGGACATTTGGTTTTGTTTCTTGCTTGTTTTATCACAGCGATTAACAAGACTTTTGTAGTAGGCGCCTAAGACAACTCCGTAAACATTTTCTGAGAAGCAACCTAGATCCAGGTACTGTATTAGATGTTGGACATATAAAACAGTATGACATGGTCTCTATCCTTAAGGAGTTCACAGTCCAGCAGGGCAGCCACGCATAGAAACAAGTCACGATGATACACGATATAACATATAAGTGCGATAAAGGTAGCATAAAAAATGTCTAACATGTGGGAATATCTCTGTTGATTCTTAGTGCCGAAGTCCTATCCATATTCACTAGCAAACAAGTCATATAAGCTGGAATAGTCCTCCTCAGAGACTTTGGTAGTTAATACAAAGTAATATTAGCAGATTACTCTTCACTGATAGTATACATAGAAAAACTATACTTTTAACAAACTATTCAATAACAGATTCAGCTATCAGAATATCTTCAAATAGAAGAACAGTTAAATTATAGACCACCTTTAATACACAAGAGGTAACCCTGACAGGAAAAGGCCCACTACAGCAACAGTTAATTTAAGTATTCTCAGCAGAAATTCCATCTTAACTTCATCACTTACTCAGAACTTCCAGAAAAGTCTTTATTTAGGCAGAAACTTTCATGACTGGCCTTTTCCAAAAATGTGAATCATTTAGGAAAGTCTGAGCTAACCGGCTCAGCTGCTTATGTGATCCCCCAAAATCAACTCCTGTTAAGTCGATTCCAACTCATAGCAACCTCATAGGGTTTCTGAGGCTGTAAATCTCTACAGAAGCAGACTGTCACATCTTTCTCCCTCAGCGCTGATAGTAGTTTTGAACTGCCAACCTTTCGGTCAGCAGTTGATCACTTTAACCACTGCACCACCAGGGCTCCCTGCTTATGTGATAGGAGAGGATAAAAAATGCTATTTTCCCCCATTCCCCAAGGTTTAATGAGATATTTAGAAATATACATTTTTCAAGGGGGGGGGGAATGCCTAAAGTTGCAAAACTCCAGAGTGTAATAATTAAAACATAGTTAACAAAACTAAACGACGAACTTTGTGCTACCACCTTATGCTTATACTTACAAATTCTTCCCTTTTATTACTAGCTCTTTCTCACATTTCTTAAAGATGTACTAATGTACTTAACTTGACACAAAGACAAAAGAAAAGGCAGAATAATGACATCAAGAGATTAAAAACCAAACCCACTGCTGTCGAGTCAAGTCTGATTCATAGTGACCCTAGAGATGAAAAGATATACTCAAATCTATACACCAAGTTTATATCTTGTTGTCAATTAAAATTCAGATCTCCCAACTTCCTTTATGAGAGTTCCTTACAATACTTAAATTTAAGTATAAATAATTTAATTTAAAAAAAAAAATCCTGCCAACACACTATTAACAGAGTTTTTGTCTTCTTTAGGGGAGGGAACTACAAAGAAGTTTCACCTGCCATACTACCTATTTCTGTAATGTCTGATTTTTTTAAATAATAAGCATACATTACTTTTGAAATATAAAATACATGTACATGTGAGGATATGTATATATATGGAGAAATAAAGTGCTTCCATATGTGGATTTCTTTGTTTTTAGAGACATGATGCTGCCTCTTCTGACAAATGATGGAAACAGACGACTGCCTGAGTCCAGTGTTTGATTTTACCATCCACTTGCTTTCAAAAATGAAACAAAATTTGTGGCAGACAACAAAGTTAATATTTATCAACAAGTCCACAAAATTTCATTTGTTTAGGAAATTTAATGATTTCTCACAGCAACAGTTATTCACAAGTTTTTCTGGCAAAGTTATAAATAAATCTTCCTTAGATATTCTACATGACACCTGGGAAATAATTCAAGGCAAGAAAGACTTCTAGCCATTCTAAAGCCTATATTCCTAATGGCATATTAACATACTTTGTGTGATTACTTTATAGGACTTCCAGCCCACTGAAGGTTTACCATCAGTGTTCTGCTGCCCTCTACTGGACAACTCGATAGTTTCCAGGTATGAATTCTGTCAGCAAAACAAAACAATTATATCATCAGAAAGTATTGAATGGATCCCACAAATTATTAATTACCAAGAAAAAGGGTGTCTTTGCAATGGAGAATTCTGCCTTGTGATCAAACTTATCACCACCAATACTGCATCTCGTGAGATAAAGCACTGAGAAGGACACAACACGATCAATGTAGCATTTCTGTCTAAAATGATTAATCTGAAGTTAGTCAGAAGGAAACAATCCAACAATCCAAACTGAGGGACACTCTGCAATACAACTGGCCTGAAATCTTAAAAAAGTCAATGTTGTGAAATACGAGAACAGTTTGAAAAAGTTTTTAAATTCAAGGAGACTAAAAAGATTAAAAGGAGCCCTCATGGCGTGGTGGTTAAGTGCTTGGCTGCTAACAAAAAGGTCGGCGGTTTGAACCCACCAGCAGCTCTGCAGGGAGAAAATACCTGGTGATCTGCTCCAGCAAAGATTTCAGCCTAGGAACCCTATGGGGCAGTTCTACTCTGTCCTATAGGGTCGCTAGGAGTCAGAAATGATTCAACGGCACACAACAACAACAAAAAGACTAAACGCAGTATGCAACCTTAGATGGGATATTGGACTGAGTAAGAAGCAAAGACATAAGGAACATTATTGGGATAACCAGTGAAAACTTCAGTAGAATTGTACACAGTGCTACTCAAAGTATGGGCTGCAAAACTACCTGTTATTGGTACAAGATAAGATGGGTACAGAAATGGTATTTAGAAACGTGTTTTAACAATTTGACAACGTCACAATATTCAAGACACCATCAGTGGACTCACTTCATTGAACAGAGCATAGACCAGTTCAGGTATTGTCAAACTTCCAGAATGAGTCACACGTGATGCAAAATTTTCCTAGTAATTCCTTTCTATTATATTTAAGAAAAGTACAGGTCTACGAAAGATTGACAATTTAGAAAGAGTCCCCCACAGAGAGTTTAGATTATCTGCATTGATGTTAAATTTACTGGATGTGAGGGTTATATTGTGTTATGAAGGAGAATGCCCTTATACTTAGGAGATACATGCTATACTATTTAAAAGTAAAGTGTCACAATGTCTACAAGTAATTCTCAAATGGTTCAGGCAAAACAAAAAAAGAGAAATACAAATATAGCTACTGAGAGGAGGCAAAATGTTAACAAATGTTGAATCTGGATGGTAGGTATATGGGTGTTGGTTGCAATATTATTCTTGTAAGGTTTTTTTTTTCCCCCCAGAAGAAAAAGTTGGAGAGAAAATTTTTTTTAAATAATGAAAAGTTATGCCCCATACCATTCATAAAACTTATGATGCCAAAATCTTTTTTCCAAAATATATTTTCACTAGATAAAATAACTGCTGGAAACTACTAGAATAAAAATTTGAGGGGAAATCAAATTTTTCACAGAACCTACGGATCTAATTACTATCAAGGAAAATAAATGTGAACACCCATAAAATAAGTGATTAGCAATTCATATATTCTCAATTAATTCTAAACTATAGGTCTGCTGTTTTCACACTATAAAATTTACATAAATGGGGGACAGGGAATTTTTAGTATGCAGCTCTTACTGAGAACAGCCAGGAGGCTAAACTGGTCAAGCCTCTACTGCTTTTCTGAACTATAGTCAACAAACCTCATGAATCAATTTAAAAAATAACATTAAAATAAGGAAAATAACTGGAACCAAATTTCTCTCCTATTACTTCCAATTCTTAGCTGATTTCAGACGCCTCACGGGGGCTCATACTTCACAATTAAGGAAAAATAATTAAGGGAGAAATGACTTACCAAGGTCATAAAGCATGGCAATGGCAAGCAGAACCAAACACTTAATTCTTCATTTCCTTACTTCTGTTCAGCAGACCACTTCATAATACCCAGAAACTACATTACCACATATGAAAAGGATCTTCCTCACGTTCCCTGATAATTCATGGAGACACCGTTTTCCTTCAATTCAGATATAACACTCCCAAAATATTACTGTCATGGACTGAATTATGTCCCCCCAAAAAATGTGTCTATCAATTTGAATGGGCCATGACTCCCAGTATTGTGTGGTTGTCCTCCATTTTGTGATTGTAATTTTATGTTAAAGAGGATTAGGCTGGGATTGTAACACCCTTACTAAGGTCACATCCCTGATCCTATGTAAAGGGAGTTTCCCTGGCGTGTGGCCTGCACTGCCTTTTATCTTACAAGAGATAAAAGGAAATAGAAGCAAGCAGAGAATGGGGGACCTCATACCAACAAGAAAGCAGTGCCAGGAGCAGAGCACGTCCTTTGGACCAAGGACCCAGGGTTCCTGCACAGAGAAGCTCCTAGTCCAGGGGAAGACTGATGAGAAGGACCTTCCTCCACAGCCCACAGAGAGAGAAAGCCTTCCCCTGGAGCTGACACCCTGAATTTGGACTTCCAGCTTACTAGACCGTGAGAAAGTAAATTTCTCCTTGTTAAAGCCATCCACTTGTGGTATTTCTGTTATAGCTAGAAGACTAAGACTATTATGACAGATTCGAACGAGGGTAGATGTCTAACACTATTTAGAAAGATGTGCATTTTTAAAAGAACTAGTTTCAAAGTTTCTGAAGGTCACCTTACCTGACTTCTTCACCAGCAAAATCAAACACCTTGGTGATTTTGACCTTTTCTGTTTCTTTAGGCTTCTCTGGCTCTTCTGCTTTGACCAACAATTTACTTGAAGTTGTCTCTTCAGTCTCCTCTCCTCTCTATAAAAAAGCAAGAAATGTAATCAGTTTCACCAAAGGGTAAAATCTAAAAGAACCACCCAAACACACTATGCATGGCTGCTCTTAAACCTTTCATTTATAAACAGTTAAAGACATACTGGAAATTTATTTAATTAGAAAGGCTTATTTTTCTAACAAATGGAATGCTTTCCTTATCATTAGTAGAGTTACTATCAAAAGGCATCAAGTCTGACTTCTGCTGTAAGCTTCAAATCTCAATTTGTAAATAAAATCTATCTTGGGGAACTTTGGGTATTTCTGCAGAAGTATTCTTATTAATCTCTTGACTTACCTTAACTTGTGTACTTGGGGGCACTTTTGATTTTGGTCCTACATCATTGAGAAAGCTGGCCCAGAGTTCATCCTCCTTCTTTTTTCTTGCATCCTCTGACCCGATGCCCTTTTCCTGCTCTGCAACTGCATCTTCCTCCTCACTGCTGCTTCCTCCGGATTCCGCTGTGGCATCCTCCTCTTCCTCTCCTTCTAATGAGAGGCCACTATGTTTTCTCTTCCTGATCACCAAAAGTCACAAGAAAAAGGAAAGACAAGACAGAGAATGTAAAACGATTTCAGTTATTCCTTCCTCACTTCCAAACACAATCTTGCAAGCCTAAGAAAACTTTTAAATCTGGGTACCACTAACTAACACACTTACGGAAGAGGGCAAGCTGGGATTTTCTGAAGAAAAAAAGAAGTGAGCCCTGAGTGTTAGCATTTTCTCCAGACACTTAGAATCAAAATACAGTGTTCTACTTCTAAATCGGGACCAGCTATTTTCACAAGAAAACACCCAAAATCACCTCAGAGGATCAATGTATCCAGAAAGTGTTCTAAGAACATACATATACCAGACACTTTTTACTTTTTAAAGCCATTCCATTTGGAGAATATTTTTTATTAGAAGAACTTCAAATTTATTTGCACTGTTTCTTCCTAGAGTTTTCAGAAAGAAAGAAAGAAAAAAAATCAGTTTCTTCCACTTTCTGAAGATACAAAAAGCTGGAATCAGAAAAACTCAAGGACAAAAGAACTGGGTTCAAGACTTGTAAGAATAAACTGTTTAAGGCTATTTTGACTTCACGTGAATTATCTTATACCTAAAACCATTTCTTCCCTTTCGAAAAACTACAATCTGCCTTTTGCTTCAGTGCCCACGAAGGCAGAAACAAAATCAAAGAGATGTAAAAGACTTCTATGGAAGATGCCCTTATCCGAGCTAAATAACGTGTCAGAATTTTCATACAGTTTTGGTGGGAGTGTAAATAAGCACCACCCCCATGGGAGGCAATTTGCTAATATCTATAAAAAATTTTTAACTGCATATAACCTTGAATCAAATAATTCTACCTATAAATCTGACTTACAGATATGCTTGTACATGTACACAAATACATATACAAAGAATATTCACTGCAGTCTTGCTTGTTTGTAGTAAAGACTAAATGTCTCTCAATAAGGGAATGCTTAAAGCACAGTCTATCCATATAATGTACTACCACTCAGTCACTGAAAAGAATGACACATCTCAAAATGTACTGCCAAGGTACCATCTCCAAAACGTGAAATAAGCAAAGTGAAAAAGGAAAGGTAAAGTTTGCTACTATTTGTATTTAAAAAAGAGGGTAGCTATAGAACTGTACAACACTAAACTATGGATGTTAGTTAAGAATATCAATATTGGTTCATCAATTATGATGCACCACAGGAATGCAAGATGTTAATAGTATCAACGGCTGTTTAGGAAACAGCGAGTTTGTTTACGGTGATGGAAAATTCGGCAACGATTACTGGTGATGGCTGCACATGTTAATGTAATTGATACCACTAAATCTTACATGTGAAAACGCTGAACTGGCAAATGTGGTGTTATATATATTTTTACAACAATTAAAAAATACGATAAATGATGTGCAGGGGCAGGGAGTATACGGGAACTCTGTTCAGAAATTTCTACACAATATTTTTGTAAACCTAAAACCACTCCAAAAAATAAAGTCTATTAGAAGGAAGAGGATTGGAAATACATACATGTTTGTACCTGTACAGATTATCTCTGGTAACATAGCTCTTTTGAGGAAAAGCAACAAGAGCTAGAAATAAGGTATGCACTTCTGTACTGATGAGCTTTTTGTTTTTACCATGTGTACATATTACCTATTAAAAAATTTGATTTTAAAGCTCAAAAATTTTTACAGCTTGCCATAGACTAAGAATTTAATCTTAAAATATCAGCAAATGTTTCCCTCAAAGAGAAAAAAGCAAGGAACCCTGTCAGTACAAAATCTACAATCAGACCAATCCTAGCAATAGGAGGGTCATGACAACAGCCCCTGATTTCTAAGGACCCTGAGGGCAGCATCACCTGGCCGGAATGCTCTGAGCCTTTCTTTTTTTCCCTTTGGTTTTCTGTGTCTGCTCTTCACCATCCACTTCATCTTCCTTCACTAATTCATTTACATCATCTTCACTATACTCTCCACCTGAAATCACATAATAGGGTGGTCAGACAGACAGGAATGAAGGTTTCACATCAAGATGAGATATTTTCATCAAGAAAAAGGCAGTTTCCACCGTATCATACCTTTCCCTATTCATCTAAAACAACATTTTCTTAGGGAAGCCATCTCTGTCCCTGAAGACTAGGCTAAGGTCCCCGATTATAGGCTTCCATGGCAGTCCATACATCCCCCTTCATAATTTTTATCCTACTTCTAATTATTTAATGTTTGCAATTCCTGCTGTGCTCTACATTCCATGAAGATATGTCTTGATTTGTAAGTATTTGCTGAACTAATTAATTAAAAGATATTATAATTCTATTAATGTACTTTTCAAAAAAGAAACTAATACACCTCATCTTAGGTATCTTTCAAAAGCATATTTTGTCTTGTCAATCATAGGGATTTAGAAAGAGGTCTAAAGACTTCCAGTTAAACATAAAAGGAACAAACACATCTATTTCCCATCTTCAGTCAGTGACACCAACAAAAGAGTTGCGTGTATGCCCAGTCTGAGCACACACTGTGGGCACTAGTCAATAAATCCTGCCCACAGAGATTCAACTAGCTTTTGTAAATTTCACACAGAGTTTTATTTGAAATATAACATTTGTTGTTGTTATTAAGTGCTGTCAAAGTCGATTCTGATTCATAACAACCCAAATGTGACAGAGTAGAATTGCCCCATAGGGTTTTCTTGGCTGTAATCCTTACAGAAGCAGATCACCAGGTCTTTCTCCCACGGAGCCACTGGCTGGGCTTGAACCACCAACCTTTCGGTTAGCAGTCAACCAATATACCAAAAAAAAATCATGACCAACTGATGTACTTTTCTTAGAAAAATTTACACGTACTATAAAACTTTATCCTGGAAAAGGCTGGTTCAAAATTTTAAAAAACCAATCACTGTAATCCGGCGTATGAATAGACTTCTAAAGAAGACCACACATGATCACATCAACAAATGGAGAAAAAGCATCTGACAAAATTCACCTCTCAGCAAATAAAGAAAAGAGAACATCTTTAACCTGATAAAAGACATCTGTGAAAAATATATAGCTAACATCACACTGAATGGTAAAATACTGATGCTCTCCCCCTTCATACTGGCAACAAGGCAAGGAAGTCCACCCTCACCACTCCTATTCAACATCATACTGAAAGTTGTATCAAGTTCAGTAAACCAAACAAAAGAAATAAAAGGCATACAAGTTGAAAAGGAAGAAGTAAAACTATTTTTATTCACACATAACATGATTGTCTATGTCGAAAATCCTATAGAATCTGCAAAAATAAAGCCTCTAGAACTGATAAATGAGTCCAACAAGGTTGTGGACTACAAGGTTAGTATGCAAAGATTAACTGTATTATCATATACTAGCAATGAACAATTGGAACTTGAAGTTAAAAATACCTGAACAAATGGAGATATATTTCAAAACACTTAACTGTGCTTATGTAGAACCTATACATAGACAAAGAGGCAGTCATTCGAACAGAACAAGGGGATACTGCGTAGTTTAAAGTCAGAAAAGGTGTGCATCAGGGTTGTAT
>NW_004444130.1:3409672-3477033 GCF_000243295.1 Trichechus manatus latirostris
CACTTACTGATGAAGATCAAAGACTACAGCCTTCAGTATGGATTACACCTCAACATAAAGACAACAAAAATCCACACAACTGGACCAATAAGCAACATCATGATAAACAAGGAAAAGACTGAAGTTGCCAAGGATTTCATTTTACTTGGATCCACAATCAACGCCCAGGGAAGTGTTGTTGTTAGGTGCCTTCGAGTTGGTTCCGACTCATAGCCACCAGGGAAGTAGCAGTCAAGAAATCAGACAATGTATTGCATTGGGCAGGTGTGCTGCAAGAGACCTCTTTAAAGTGTTAAAAAGCAAAGATGTCACTTTGAGGACAAGGGTGCCTGACCTAAGCCATGGTATTTTCAATCACCCCACATGCACGCAAGGAAACCCTGGTGGCATAGTGGTTAAGGGCTACGGCTAACCAAAGGGTGGGCAGTTCGAATCCACCATGCACTCCTTGGAAACCATATGGGGCAGTTCTACTGTCCTGTAGGGTCACTATAAATCAGAACCTACTCAACAGCAACAGGTTTGTTTTTGGTTCATATGCATGAGAAAGCTGGACAATGAACAAGGAAGACCGAAGAACTGACACATTTGAATTATGGTGTTGGCAAAGAATACTGAATACACTACAGACTGCCAAAAGAACCAACAAATCTGTCTTGGAAGAAGTACAGCCAGAATTCTCATCAGAAGCAAGGACGTCAAGACTTCGCCCACTGCACTCTGGATGTGCTATCAGGAGGGACCAGTCCCTGGGGAAGGGCATCATGCCTGATTAAGTAGAGGGTCAGACCCTCAACGAGATGGATTAAAATACTGGATGCAACAAAAGGCTCAAACATAGCAACAATTGTAAGGATGGTGCACGACCGGGCAGTGTTTCATTCTGTTGTACACAGGGTCACTATGAGTCGGAACCAACTTGAAGGCACCTAATGACAACAACAAATACCATATACATGGACTGGGAGACTAAATACTGTTAAAATGTTCGTTTCTTCCCAAATTGATCTATAGATTCAATGAAATTCCAAACAAAATCCCAGAAAGAGGTTTTCTGTAGAGACTGACAAACTGACTTTTAAAATTTATATGGATAGGTAAAGGAACAAGAGTAGCCAAAACAGTATTTAAAAAGAACAAAGGTGGAGTGCTCTCACTACCCGATTTCAAAGCAATTTAGAAATACATGCAATCCCAATCCAAACAACAACAGCATACTTTAATGAGACAGAAAAACTAATCATTAACTTTACATGGACAGGAAAGAGGTCCCAGATAAGTACTACTGAGAAGAAGAATAAAGTGGGAGGACTCGCACTACCTGACCTCAGAAACTACCATACAGCTACAGTACTCAAAGCAGCCTGGTACTGCTACAACGACAGATACACTGACCAATGGAACAGAACCGAGAACCCAGATGTAAATCCATCCACCTACGGTCACTTGATCTTTGACAAAGGCTCAAAGTCCATCAAATGGGGAAAAGACAGTCTTTTTAACAAATGGTGCTGGCAAAACTGGATGTCCATCTGCAAAATAAAGAAACAGGACCCACACCATATACAAAAACGAATTCAAAATGAATCAGAGACCTAATTATAAAACCAAAGACTACAAAAATCATAGAAGAAAAAATAGGGTCAATGCTAGAGGTCCTAAAACATGGCATTAACAGGATAAAACCATAACTAACAATACACAAACACCAGAAGATAAGCTAGATAACTGTGATCTTCTAAAAAATTAAACACTTATGCTCATAAAAAGACTTCACCAAAAGAGTAAAAAGAGAACCAACAGACTGGGAAAAAAAGTTTGGCTATGACAAATCCGACAAAGGTCTGATTCTCTAAAATCTACAGGAAAATCCAACACTTCTACAACAAAAAGACATCTAAGATACTCCACTGGTCCCACCCCGTCTGGAGCTAGGGAGAAGGAAGAAAACCAAAGACACAAGGGAAAGATTAGTCCAAAGGACTAGTGAATCACAACTACCACAGCCTCCACCAGACTGAGTCCAGCATGACTAGATGGTGCCTGGCTACCACCATCTACTGCTCTGACAGGGATCACAATAGAGGGTACCGGAGAGAGCTGGAGATAAATGTAGAACAAAATTCTAACTCACAAAAAAAAAAGACCAGACTTACTGGTCTGACAGAGACTGGAGAAACTCCAAGAGTATCGTCCCAGACACCCTTTTAACTCAAGAGTGAAGTCACTCCTGAGATTCACCATTCAGCCAAAGATTAGACAGGCCCATAAAACAAAGCAAGACTAAATGGGCACACCAACCCAGGGGGAGGGACAAGAAGGCAAGAGGGGACAGGAAGGCTGATAATGGGGAACTCAAGGTCGAGAAGGGGAGAATATTGGCACATTGTGGGGTTGGCAACCGATGTTACAAAACAATGTCTGTATTAATAGTTTAATGAGAAACTAATTTGCTCTGTAAACATTCATTTACAGCACAATAAAAAAATCAAAGTTACAATAATCAAAACACTGTGGAACAGAATAGAGGATCCAGAACCAAACTTACACAAATATGGCCAACTGATTTTTAACAAAGGTTCAAAGGCAATTCAATGGAAAAAGGATGGTCTCTTCAACAAATGGTGCTAGAACTGCTGAACATCCATATGTGAAAAAAATGAACCTCAATCTGCAACTCATACCTTATGCAAAAATTAACTGAAAATGAATCATAAATCTAACTGTAAAATGTAAAACTTAAACTTTTTGGAGGAAGCATAGGCAAATATCTTTGTGATGCTGGGTTAAACAGAGTTCTTAGCTATGAAACTAAAAACAAAATCCATAACAAGAAAAAAGGGTAAGACAAACTTCATCAAAGTTAAAAATTCTTGCTTTGCAAAACAGCAATATTAAGAGAATGAAAAGCTAAGCCACAAAATGAGAAAAGATATTTCCAACACACATATCTGATAAAGGAGTTGTATACAGAATACACAAAGAACTCTAAAACTTAATAGTAAGGAAACAAACCCAGTTTCTAAAAATGGGCAAAGACTTGAACAAATACATTACCAAAGAAGATATAGTGATGGTAAATAAACACGTGAAAAGACAGTCAACCCGTAGAGCTGATTCCGACTCACGGTGACTGCATTCGTTACAGAGTAGAACTGCTCCACAGATAGGATTTTCTTGGCTGTAATCTTACTAGCCAAAAGGGTAGCGGTTCAAACCCACCCAGAGATGCCTCGGAAGACAGGTCTGGCAATCAGCTTCTGAAAGATCACAACCTGGAAAACCCTATGAGCACAGTTCTACTCGTGGGGTCGCAATGAGTCCGAATTGACTCAACAGCAACTAACAACAATCTTGACAGAAGAAGACTGCCAGTCATTAGAGAAATGCAAATTTACAATGAGAAACCACTAGATACAACATGGGACCTAAGGAACAGAAAATCCAACACAGAAGGGAGACAAAGGGAACTCCCAGAGCGATTATGACAATGGAAGATCTAAGGTTTAAAGGGGCAACAGGCATAGCAGGCAACCAAGTCAATCTGGAGAAGATCAGATGAAAGTGAAAAATTACCTGATGAATCTGAATATCATGAGAGATGATTCGGACAATCCTTTGAGCATTTAGAATAAGCAAATTAGTAGTAAGTAGCCAACTAAGCAACAACAAAACTCTAGAGAAACCAAATTGTGAAGGAAAAGTAATCACAATATATCATATGGTTTGACTGTAAATGGTGTTCACAAAGTCATTACAAAAAAACAAAACACTGAATACTGACCTAACCAAAACTAAGACACTGGTATCATGGCAGGCTGGGGAGTTTGAGGCTGAAGGTAGGAGGGTGTGGGTGCTGCGAGTGAGGGAAATGAAGTACCAGTATCAGCTGATTCCAAGTTATAGTGAACCCATGTGTTTCAGAGTACAACTATGCTCCACAGGGTTTTCAATGACCTCTCTAAAGTAGGTCGGCAGGCCTTTCTTCCAAGGAATTTCCGGGTAGATGCGCTCCAGGCTCTAATCTTTTGGTTAGCAGCCCAGTACGTTATTTGCACTGCCCAGGGACTCCGAGGGTATGAGGTCAGTGGGGGTTTTAAAAAGAGCTAAAACTCTATCTTCCATGGGGGGAAGTCAACAGACAATACCTGTTAAAACCCACTACCATCAAGTCGATTCCAACTCACAGCAACCCTACGGGACAGAGTAAACTGCCCCACAGAGTTTCCAAGGAGCTGCTGGTGGATTTGAACTGCCCACCTTTTGTTAAGTTAGCAGCCGAGCTCTTAACCACTTTGAAACAAACATTAGGAATACTAAATTTAAAAAGTGAAAAAAAGCACTTCCCTGTGGAGACTGTACAGGAATGCGAAGGGGTGTGTGTGTGAAGCGCTGGTTTCCAAAACAAGCCTTTTAGAAACATTTCACTATTGATTAAAATGAAAACTAGTATTAAATAGTTCACTCTGGTTATTACCGTAAGAACAGACTGTTGGTAGACAAGAGCAAATCAGGGAAACCAGTTAGAAGCAACCGGCTAATCCTAGGGAAGAATAATAGTAGTTCAAAATTAAACGATTCTGGTGAGGAAGTGGTTAGAAACTAATTTTCCACATAGACAACGCTTATTGATGGATTGTCCCGAAAGAGACAGAATGACTCCTAGGTTTCTCAACCTGAGCGACTGTACAAGAAGAAGAGTTTTGATGCGATAGGTACATTTGGGAAAGGTGCAGCACAGGGAAAGGCAAAGGCTTAGACGGCAAGATTTATTTTGGCCACGATCGATTTGAGATGCCTGAAGTCCAAATAAAGTCCTGAGAAGAAAATCAAAAACAAACAAACAAAAAAAAAACCCGTTGTCGTCGACTCAATTAATTGCAGAGGCAAAACGCAACTCATCGTGTGAACTTTCTACCAACCAGATCACTTCTAAGGAAAGGCCTGCCCGCCCAGGAAGTCCAAGGGTTTGCAAACCTCACTAATCTACCCTGGGGGTGGTACTAATTAGCAGTTCCCTCAGGCCAGAAGCTCTGAAGAGAACTTCCAACGCTTGGGTTGCCTTTCAGAAGCGTGCAGAAACAGCGATGTTGTTCCCTAGAGGCTGGGCCGTGGTCACGTGCCGGCTCCCGCGCTTCAGTCGAAGCCAGGCCCGGGAAGCTGCTCCGTGAATGTGTTCGCGCGCACGTTCCCAGAGTGAAGGGCTGAGAATGGCCAGCGAGGGTGTACGCGAGGCCTGAAGGGTGGGAACGCTCGAGGACTGAGACTACCCCCGCCCCCAGGCCCCCCGAGATTGGTGCACGCGGGGACCTAGCGCGCCTCACGTGAGGGGCGGGGCAATTCGTCGCTCGCCTCAGGAGGAATCGCTCACCTGACGGCACGTAGTCCTCGTCTTCCTCCGAGGTGGAAAAGTCTTCGGAGTCGAATTCTTCCATGTCACTGCCACGCGCAGCAGGCCAACCCGCAGGACCACAGTGAATACCCTCAATGGCAAAGCTCTAGGGAGAGACCATAGAGCGGCAGCGGCGGCAGCCAGGGTGGGTTCGGCAGCGTTTGCGCACGCGCAGAATACCACATGGTTGAAATCACGACACTTCCGGGCCAACACCTCCAGACGGACGCTGCTGTAGGCGTCTGCAGAGCAGCCGGACTCCGCGCGGAAGCGGTGCATGCTGGAACTCGTAGTCCTTATCGCTACCTCATCGCGTTGATTTAATAAATGCGCTTAAATAAAATTACCTGTTTGTGGAAATATTCTTGAAGTCAGACAACGTTCACAGTTAACACACATGGAAGTACAACCCCATTTAACGTTTATTTTCAGATTAACAATTTTTCTGGGAGTTTTTGTTTAGGGGACATTAAGTTTTACGTTAATGGTGGTGCAATGATTTGGAAAAGGGTAGCGAGAATGGGTGCACGTATTCAATGTCACTAAATTGTACTTATAGAAATTGAGGTGGCGTATATGTTACGTATATTTTCACCGTAATAAAAAATTTTAATTATAATTCAATTATGGGAGGCAATAATCAGAAGCAAATGCAGATGACATCCATGACTAACACGCTCCTTGTTAACTCTAGGTACAGCTGAGCAGGTTTTCTTCAGCTGCAAATTGCCCCCCATTAATACCCTGGACCAGAACTAGGTGTGTGTCTTACACTAAAAACAGTTGCTGGGAGTCGCCTCAGACTCACAGCAACCTCATGCGTGCCAGAATAGAACTGCTCCATTAGGTTTTCAATGGCCCACAAAGTGGAGTTAGTAAGACTCAAGTTCATGTTTAAGTACAGTTTAATCACATTTTTGAACGAGAATTTTACCATAAATTAGTAAAAGTTGAACATAAAGGAAATAGTTAAACATATATGTTAAACACGAAGTTATAAAAAAGCAAGAAACAAGTCTGAAACTTTATTACAGAAGATCAAACTCATTGGCCACTGAAAAAGAAATACAATTCCGGCTCACAGAAATGAAAGTAATTCTTTTATTGATAAACATTTTACCAGAATTAGAAATGTCAGTAGAAAAATAAAATTTAAATAATTTTCCTTTGTACAAAGATTTGATCATTTAGACTGCAGCAGTTAGTGAATCTAATCTAATACAAAAAATTAAGCTGATTTTAGTCACAATCAGCCTTACGAAGTGCACAAACAAGAAATGCTTGTACACAAAACTTTCTGCACGTGGATAACTAATGGCACCAGAGCTTCACATTCCAGGAAATTGTTCCTTAGGGAAGGCTGGTATGCACTGCAGTTGTAATAGAACTTAAATTAGAGCAGCCAGAAATGACACTGGAATCAAAAGCCAACATACAATTTAAAAACTTAAAAACATAAGGAAGGATTTAAAGGTAATTATATGCATGAACTTTTTCTCATTACTTGAAATATTTTGTAAGAACTAATATTTTTTGCAAAAAAATAAATAGCACACAGTGGAAGGCAGGTTGGAGACAGACAGACATCTTTGTCTTGGAATAATCATTACCCTTTTGTATAGGGATTTAAGTTTTCATGAAATGCTTTCACCACCTCAAAAGGAAAAGTGGAAGCACAGCTGGGGAGAGGTGTGGGTTTCATATAGCTCTCAGAAAGACTTTGGCAAAAATCCTCAAAAAACTACATACAGAAAGATAAAATGTTCAACACGAATGCCAATATTTTTCCATCTGAACAACCACTCCCAAATAATTGTGTGTATTTGAGATAAGAAATTAAAACAAATGAATAAAAACGAGGGAACAGACATTTTTTTTTGTTTGTCAAATACTTTCTCCCTGAAAACTTACTTCCAGCTATTGTAGCTCAATCTATGTCAATTCTACATACATTTATTCACAGGATAATGCTTCACACATTGGGATAGATGAAACATTCAATAATTTGAAGATACATTTTATATCTGAAGTTTCTTACAATAGTGGATAATCAAAATATGTGAAACAGGAAACAGACAGAAACAAAGATAACTTTCAAAATGTCTTAATTTTGAAATAAACAAACATTTTAATCACGGATTAACATGTTCAAAAACTAGTATTGGCGAGGTGGGGAGGCACCTACTAATGGCCCACATGTTTAAATAGTTTGTGAAGTGACAGCCAAAAGAATGTTTTAGGCAAGAATTCTAATAGGAGGCATCTTTCAACAGAGACTACCAAAATCATCTCCCAGAATAAAGGCTGTAACTTCCCCAAATTTCTTAAACTGAAAGGATACTTTTCAAAATGATAGCTCCTTGAACTGAAAAATGGAGTCTTGAACTAAAAATCTGCTTGAAAGGAAGATTTGAGCATCGGACAATAATCTTGTTGGGGAATATGTAAGGGCATTTGCCTGCAATCCAGCTCTACTTACTTCCACCTAACCTACACATACGTCAGTACAGTTGTGATACATAAATTGTTGACTGGAAAACCAATTTGCTCTGTAAACTTTCACCCAAACCACAACAAAATGTTCAAAAAATACATATAATTTTGATAAATGGTCTAATGGCCTAATTAGTCAAAAAAGAAAATGTCCGGTTAATTTCTGTGATCTGTAATTTTTCTCTATGACTTTCCCTAGTAAATGGTCCGCCTTGCCATTTTTAATCAGAAGCCAGAGTACAAAATGCTTTAAATGGAATAGATAAGTTCATGTGCAGGTGTCCTCATGGGTCATTAGCCTTACTCTCATAATAAAAACTTGCCTTTAGAAATGTCGGACTTTAAAAAAAAAAAAGTCAGACTTAATTACCAAAAAACTATTCTGAAAACAGATAACAACAACATTGATTGTATGTCACACAAAACAGTTTAGGTGGTAAGGATCAAGTTAGATACTTAATTTTTACAATCCTTTCCCTTTTGAAGGTCACAGTTTTTAGGCCTTTTAATGAAAATCAAAGTTAGGCAATAGAATAAAAGTCAAAATAGCTAAAATTGAGTTTAAAAACTGATATTTCTTTTGAAGGATACAAATTCTCCTGGAGGAAAATGTAAAGGATAGATTAGGGAATATCTGAAAATTAAACTGTAGACACTTTCTGGGAGTTGACACCCAATACTGCAAAAGTGGGCTGAAAAGCCTCCACTAGATAACCACATTAAGACCAAGAAATCAATAACCACTAACTCTAGTTTAAACTGCACTTCTATAATTTCTCAAGATTCATTAATAAACCAAAGTCACTAATAAAAACTTTTACAGAATGTTTAAAGTATCTTCTTATCTGTGCTCAATGCCCAAAGTACGTCCTAACAAATGTGGCTTAAAATTTTCAACTTAGGACAGTTAAACAGGGTATGTTTCCAATTAAACTAAAAAACTTAATAGAATAAAAGATAAGAAAAGGTGGTACAGGGATTCGGGGGGAGGAGGTCTCAATTAGCAAGCTTATTTTGATAATATGCACAAAACAAATTCATATCTCTTAAAATATGTTAAATAATCAGAGGTCAAGATGGCTATCCACAAAATGTTACACCATTCAATAATTATCTCTTTTTTCTTTAAACAGTAGAGCCAAAGCCACTATTTGTGTCACATTTAGATTTTTTTTTCTGTTACATGTAACCAAATTTGTTCTCAAAGTTATACTCAGCCAAAACCTACTTGGCACTTACTGTCATGAAAATGTAGCAAAAGAAGAATTTACCACATTTTAAACAAAACTAGATCAACTAAGATTTTAGTACAGTATGCCCTGCTTAAAAATAAACCAATATTGCTCATAGTTTCTCTGAACATGTAACATTGCATTTTCTCACAGAATATTATAAATTTCAGTGTAAGGGTTGCCAACCCAGGAGTCCTGTTGGCCTGGCTTGGGTAAAGGTATAAAGCTGCTTAAATTAAATATCTATAAAAAAGAAAAGTCAAGGAACATGTTTTCTTTTGGTTGAGAACAACAGGAATCTGAAAAGGTCTTCAATTCCCAGAGCTCTGAACTGAAGAAATGGCTGAGGCGTCATCCTTCATCTATCTGTTCATCCAACTTGCCTCCATTTGAAGAAATAAGAAAATATCACATTTCATAATATATTCTTTTTGAGGATTCTATATCTCAGGTTTATTTATTAAATTTTCTTGGCATCACAGCATAAGGACGTACGCTATAGGGTAGCTAAAATCCGTAAAAAGGAAACCACCACTACACAAAATGTCTGTCCAGTGCCCAAGGTGAGGGCTTCAAATGGTATCATTTCCTTTCCTGCTGCTCGGTAAACTCCAGCAATTGCTCCACCTGTTTAAATATTCAAGAATGTTTAAAAAAAAAAAAAATCAAGGTTAACATAATCAGGAAAATACACACTTAAAATTCTACCATAAATAGAATGGTCCAGATATTTAAAGTTCAAATATTATGGAAATGTTCTGTTTTCCCGCTTTCTACTAATTACTCTAAGTTGTAAGTACTCCTTATGGTTTGCAAATCACTGATATATGCTTTTAGGTGTTTAAAAGCAACTCCTTTAAACTGAGAGTCTTTCTAGATCTACTGAATAAAATCCTCAGGAAGTAATAAACAAAATCAGGAAGATAGCAATTCCCATATGACCTGATTACCAACTCAAAAATCTCTCTTTATTCCCCATGCCAATTAGCCCAGTGCCTAGCATTTAAAAGGTACCTAATAAATTTCTGGCAATAAATGACAAAGATCTTTAGTGTGATTAAATTAAATTACAGCAAATTTAAACATTAATCTAAAACATTTCTGGGCAAGAAGTGCTTCAGAAGTCCCAGGGAATCCCAGTTCCACCTTCTCCTATATTCAGAGTTCCCTTCAAAAAATGGATAGACAGGGGAGTAGATGGGTAGGAAGGGGAAGAGAAGGAGACTCTCAGGTAGGGCCTCTATACCTATAGAGTTGTGTCTAATTCAAGAGTGTGAGGGAAGAGATACTCAGGGATTCCTTTCTGCGTCCATGTCATTAATTGCTTTTATGATGTTACTCACTGTAACTTCCTAGAAATTAAGAAAACAAAACAAAAACATCTGTATCTATACACAGCTGAGTTGCTACAGGGACTTAACACTGCACCAAAAAAGCAAATGAAATCTTGGTTTAAAAAGAATAGACCCAAAGTTTCCCAGATGACCCCCACCCCAAAAATGCTCCAAACAAAATTCTTCTTGGTCACAGTGTGTTCATTCATTCAAGTAGTATTATTTACAGAACACTTCTATGTATCATAAGGTATGATCCCTATTCTCACAGGACTCAGAATCTAGTTGAGGACACAAGACAGAAGGCACAAGCATGAGACTGGTTTTGAACAATGCAATACAATACATAGTGTCTTAATCAAATATCTACACGTTACATGATATGAAGGTATATTAACATATTTTAACAAGAAGAAGGAACAATGTTAACCAATACCTGTTTTGGTTGCCTTGAACATTTGTAACTTTAAAATGTCCACCTCCAGTGGCGATGCATACAATGTGTTACTAACATCTGAAAGGCATATACCTTTTATTGGGCCCCTCTGTAATTTAGCTCCAAAAATAGTGGGCTGGGTAGAAAGACACTTAAGGAACTTGAACTGGGCCCTAAAGTAGGATTTGGATGATGAAGAAGGAAAGAAAAGAGCACACCAGAGGAAGCACCAAAATGGAAAGGAAATACTCTATTCAACAGAGCCTTAAAGTTGGAAATGAACATACCATTTATTACACTATTGTTATGCATTAGGTATTACGCTAAGTGCTATGTATATACATTATCTCATTTAATCATCACATAAGTGTATGCGGTGGTGTCATGGATTGAATTGTGCCCCCCAAAAATATCTGTCAACTTGACTAGGTCATGATTCCCAGTATTGTATATGATTGTGTAATCTGATGTGATCTCCTTATGTGTTGTAAACTCACTATGATGAGGTTATGCTGATGACATCTACAAGATTAGATAGTGTCTTAATCCAATCTCTTTTGAGATATAAAAGAGTGAAGCGAGCAGAGACACATGGGAACCTCATACCACCAAGAAAGCAGGGCCGGGAACAAAGTGTGTCCTTTGGACCTGAGGTTCCTATGCTGAGATGCTCCCAGACCAAGGAAAGACTGATGACAAGGACCTTCCTCCAGAGCCGACAGAGAGAGAGCCTTTTCCTGGAGTTGATGCCCTGAATTTGGACTTGTAGCCTACAGGACTGTGAGAGAATAAACTTCTCTTTGTTAAAGCCATCCACTTGTGGTATTTCTGTTAGAGCAGCACTAGATGACTAAGACAGGTGGGAACTGTTATCCCTATTTTAGATGAGAAAACTGAAGACAGCTCCTGGGAGCCAGGAAGGAGAATGGGGCAGAGGGTCCCTAAAGAGCGCAGTAGGTGATATAATTAAAAATATTACATAAGGCCATTTATGGAAACTCCTTAAGGTAGACAGGAGAAAACTGGCTCCCCTCCCTTGTTATCACAAAGGCTTCATCATCTGTAGAACACAGGGAAACTAGGCCGCTTTGTCTCAAAAACACTCAAGCCAAAGAAGCTGAGGGAGCGCTTTGCTGGAAGCTCACAGGGAAAAAAACTAAAATGAAAAATTAGTAGAACTATCATGTTTCTCTTTTTAAAAAATATATTTATGTTTATATATACCGAGAAAGCATATACACTAAAACGTAAACTGCGATTATAACTTAGGGAGGGATAATGGAAATTTTAAATTTTTGCTTATTTATAATTTTTCATTTCCATAAAATAAACAGGTTATTTATATTTAATTATGACCTTAAAAATAACTTAAACTTATTCTCATCCCTGTAACTGTGTCCTGTGACATGATCAAAATAAAAAAAACAAAAAAAAAGAAACCCAGGTTTAAACAATTTATATCAATGGAACTCCAATTCATCTTCAGAAAGTCCTGAGGAGAAAAAAAAAAAAAAAAAAACCAGAACATAAAACAGGTACTTTTCTAAACAAGAATTCTTGTCACTTGAATTATTCTCCCATCCTTGAAGTAACCATACCCACATAACTTAAAGTAATTCACCAACCATCTTGCCCACCAGTTAACTAAAGGCTGATAAGAAAGGAACAGTAGTTCCCTATAGGACAAATATTTTTCTTCTGCTAGTGACCTACTTATCTCACAAGACATATCTCACAAAGCTTAACATGACTCCCCTGAAGCCAATGAGAAAATATGACTCAGGAAGCCAAATAATGGGGTATTAGAGGTGATAAAAAAGCAACACATGAAAAACAGGGCCTGTGACTAAGTTACTCTTTTTCCTTCATCCTACTCAGACATGTTACTAAAATGGACCCTGAAATGAGCTTACTGGTCATATTAAACGTTTTGACTGGTATTTTAATGTCTAACATACTTGTCAAGATTCCAGCAGTAATTGGTCCCACGATGCCCATCAACAGGATGCTTACAGACATGAACCTACCATATTTGTGATGTCTGAGGGTGAAGAGGGCCAGCAGTCCAGTAGGGACATGAAAGAAGAGAGAGGAGACCAGTGCCCACAGGAACACACCATACCACATCTCTACAAGGAAAACAAGAAAGGACAATCTTTACAAAGGGGTACTCATCATACTCAGGCACTCCATTTTCAAAACTTTTAGTTTTGAAAATCCAATGTAGGTTCATCAGTCAAAGATCCAAATACAGGCAATTTTAAAGTAGGGGTCAGCAAACTATGGCCAGCAAGCTGCCATCTGTTTTAATAGATAAAGTTTTACCAGAACACAGCCATGCCCATTCATTCGTGTATAGTCTATGGCTGCCTGCGAGCTACAATGGCAGAACTGATAGCTGAGACAGACGACATGGCTCTTAAAGCCTAAAATATTTACTATCTGGCATTAACAGAAGAAGTGGGCTAACCTCTGACAAGCTACCTTTACCCCTAAGCACTGGAAAAAGGTTCATTTAAATTTGAAAATTGACCTAAAATAATTTCCATCCCATAAAAAGCACAAGCATAAGTAGTACCAAATGATGGTTCACCATGCAATGTCTGTTGATCTTTTTCATTACTCAGTCTTTTAAAATAGAAAAGCCATACAATTACATTCATTCAACAATCATTTTAAAGGCGATGCAAAAAATCTCAAGACGTTGCTTCCTATTAGGATAACAAAGTGCTTTAAGATGTGAAATAAATACCAGAAAATGTAAATATTTGGCTTAAAGACAAAAGTCAAGTAGGTAACAGGGTGGGTTAGAAGAGAAGCGCTGGTTCCTACGGAGAACCTCTAATCATTCTTAAGATGACAATCATTCAGGCAACGTTAAAATATTTGATCATCAACTATGCATAAAAAACTATACATGCAACACCTTGGAAAATACAAAAAGAAAAAAAAAGGAGAAACAGTCCACAAGGGACTTTGCAGCTTTGGTAAATGGCAGACACAGCATTCTCCCCCAGTGAGCCCAGGCAAGGCTTTAGACTCCTCAAGCTAGCTCTTCAGCTATTCATTATTGGTAGAATGGAGGTGGCACATTAGATAAAACCTGTTTTTCCAACCTTAGCTCAAGACAGGTAAGTCACAGGCAATTTTAGAAATAAGCTATCAGCTTGACGCAGGATTTCTCAACCACAGAACTACTGACGTTTGAGCCGGATAATGCTTTGTTGTTGGGGCTGTCCTGTGTATTGGAGGGTGTGGAGAAGCATCCCTGGCCTCTACCCACTAGATGCCAGTATCATGCCCCAGTTGTGACAACCAAAAATGTCTCCAGACATTGCCAAATGTCCTGGGGCGGGGGGGCAAAACTGCCCCTATTAAAAACACTGACTCAGCTGAAGCAGAGAGTTTATAAAAGAGTAATGGCAGTGAAAGCTAGAAAGATAGGTAGGGTCAGACATGGTGGGCTCTGAACATCAGGCTAAGGACTTTAACATGACAGCCCTAGAATTACCAGGAAAGTTTTTGATTACTAAAGGGTTGTCAGAACACTATTTCACAGGCCCCACCCAACACTCCCAATAAGAATACAAGCTAGAAAACCTTTTAAGAGGGTAATGTGGAAGCGTGTATCAAAAAAAGTTAAATGTGCATTCCCTTTGCCACAGTGATTTTACATCCAGGAATATATCCCACAAGAATACACACGCAGACAAGATCAGAAGTAACAAGAGGTTCCCGGCAGCATTGTCTGTTAATAGCCAAGACCAGAAACCAACTGCATGTCTATAGGACTTGTGAAACATGGTTTGGTGCATTCACATAATGGAACACTACATGATCACATAAAAATATGAGATACATCTATATATACTGGTGGGGTAAGATGCCTAAGTCATAATGGCAAGTGAAAAAAAGGCAAGTTGCAGAGTAGTATGTAGATTAAGATACCATTTTTATAAAAACCTATACAAACAAAAAAAAAAAAAGCACTCAGGAGCTTTTCTTGAACCTGAGTGTGTAGTGTAAGCATACTATGGTGTGAGTGGCTTTTTCCCAGATTAATTAAAATAATAGTTTCATAAAAAAATGTTTTTATTCAGTTTACATAGGCTTCTTATTCTTATTAGAGAGCTTCTGAGGGGCTGACAGAGATTAGGGGTGGGCATCAAATCCCCTCAAGCTACTGTTAACATTGTCACTGATGATCGTTCAAGTTCTCGGCTGATTTTGAGTCAAACAGAGCTTAATACCATATTCTGAAGATACCTAAATTAGGGCACCTAGGTCTTGTTTTGGATAAATGAATCTTCTTTTTTTTGGATCAATGGTTCTTAAGGAAAGGATCAAGGGGTGCCACTATCTAGGGCTCAATGCTTATTAATTATAACAAATGACTTGAGGGTATTCTGGTACTTTTGATCTGGTTAAAAAAAAAACTATCAGAGAACTGCAGAAGGTTTCAAACCATTTGTGGGAATTTTATTCTGCTGAACAAGATATATCTTCTGAATAATTTTATAATACTGTTGAAGCTGGTCTATTTTGTTTGATGGTATTTGGCAGATTCTGTAAAAGCAGGATTAAAATCACACAACATGGAGTATAAAGTGATTAAATCGCAATGTCCCAAGTTTAAAAAATTAAATCTACATACACACACTAACCAAATATTCAAATGCTGCCCTTTCCCTACCCCCACCAAGGAAGAAACCATCCCCTTTGTTACCAGTCAATATCGCCAGCATCCTCCGCGTTTAAGTTCTCCACCTCTTCAGGAACTACTACAGCCTCCTTTCTAGCCACCATTGGGCCCAGAGGTATTCCTGCCTTCACTGCCCAAGTGGCAGCAGCTCCAGAGGCTGCAGTGTCTGGTGTCCAGGTATGGCTTCTCCGCAATAAATGGGCACCCACCAGACCCTGGTGCTGCTTCTCCAAGGCAGCTAGCTCCAGCGTCCACAAATCCCTGCTGCGTGGGCAGCCACTGTTGCACCCTGGCTCAGTCAGAACAGCCTATAGCACCTTGTACACCACCCAGTTCCAGCTCATCCCAAAGTCACGGCACAGTACTACGTAATTCCCTTCTAAAACAGAAACACACCAGCTTCAGTCCCTTGGTCTGCACTAAAAAAATAAAAACAGAAAAAAAACTGTTGCTGTCATGTTGATTCCAACTCACAGCGACCGTATAGGACAGGGTAGAACTGCCCCATAGGGTTTTCAAGGAGAGGCTGGTGGATTCGAACTGCCGACCTTTTGGTTAGCAGCCGAGCTCTTTATCACTGCTCCACCAGGGCTCCAGCTACTCCCAAAATCACTCCGAGACTCTGACCACTTTACCATCCAGTCTGCAGAAAGTTCTATGAGGATACTGGGCATGCCACTGCCCCAGGATAGACAAATGGGATGCAAACCTGCCTCCAGGAACTCAGAGCAGTTGCTATCCTGGCCATCGTCTGCCACCACCAATCTGAGACCAACTCGGGGCCCCTGCTGGAGCCTAGCTTCCTAGTGGCTGCCACAAAACCATCGGGGCAGTGACACAGGGAGGCTAGGCCTGCAACTGATGAGACAAACTAAGATGGTGCCTGTCTTAGTCATCTCGTGCTGCTGTAACAGAAATACCACAAGTGGATGGCTTTTAACAAAGAAAAATTTATTCTCTCACAGTCTAGTAGGCTACAAGTCCAAATTCAGGGCATCAGCTTCAGGGGAAGGCTTTCTCCCTCTGTCGGCTCTGGAGGAAGGTCCTTGTGATGCATCAGTCTTTCCCTGGTCTGGGAGCATCTCAGCACAGGAACCTCCGGTCCAAAGGACGTGCTCTGCTCCAGTACTGCTTTCTTGGTGGTATGAGGTCCCCATGTCTCTCCGCTTGCTTCTCTCTTTTATATCTCAAAAGAGATTGGCTTAAGACACTATCTAATCTTGTACATTTCATCAGTGTAACTGCTGCTAACCCATCTTATTATATCACAGTGATAGGATTTACAACACATAGGGAAACCACCTCAGATTACAAAACGGTAGACAATCATACAATACCGAGAAATCATGACCTAGCCAAGTTGACAGATATTTTGGGGGGATACAATTCAATCTATGACAGTACTTTCCATAAAAGTAGAGTCTAGATACTAAAGTGTTTTACTCTGACACTCACCCAGTTCCCAATTCCCCTGGAGCACAGTACCCGCCCAAGGATGCCTACCAGCCCAAATCTTGATCTTTCTGAAAGCTCAAAGGTCTATTTGCAAACAGGATCTGACACAGCAGGCCAGCACTCCTTGAGTCTCTCAGAAGGGAAGGCACTCAGCACCCTCCTGCAATCCTAAACCATATCCATTAGCTACTTCAGTGCTTACATATTTTATATAGCATCATTTAAGTCACTTCAACTAGGAAATAAAGGCTTTATTTTATTAGATGAGTAGCACAGTTTATAAAAACACTCAGATTGATGGGATTATTACAAGACTCTAAGAGCAAAGGCAAACCTCGATCAATAAACACTTTAAAAAAGTAAGTGATTTCCCTTTAATCTACTGCACCTTAATTTGTCATCTATTTAATAGCTATTTATCGATCATCATACAGTACTTTTCATTTCCCTGGCTCAACACAATATATAGAAACATCTTTTCTACATATCTTAAGTATTTTCTTGTTCATTGCTTCAAATCAACTGCATTATCTTCAGCTTTGTTTCCTTTGGCAACTAAAGTCACATCACTGCCCTACGCTGGAGTATAAATTGGACAATTAGTCAGTAATAAAAAAGTACAAAGGAAAAATTAGATTAAACACTGTGGAAGGCAGATACACATCCTAATCCCTGAAATCTGTGAATGTTTCCTTACATAGCAGAAGGAATTTTGCAGAGGTGATTAAATTTAAGGATCTTGAGATAGGTAGATTATCCTGGATTATCCAAATGGGCCCAATATAATCACAAGGTTCCTTATAAGGGGGAAGAAGGAGGGTCAAAGCAAGAGAGATTTAAAGATGCTACACTGCTGGCTTTGAAGATGGAAGAAGGGGCCACAGGCCAAAGAATGCAGGTGGCCTCTAGAAGCTGGAAAAGGCAAAGAAGCAGATCCATCCCCAGGGCTTTCAGAAGGAACACAGCCTCACTGATACCTTGATTTTAGCCTAGTAAGACCCATTTAGGACTTCTGACCTCCAAAACTGTAAGATAATAAATCTGTGTTGTTTTAAGCCACGAAGTTTGCAGCAATTTGTTACAGCAGCCACAGGAAACTTACAGAAGCACAAAGAGTTCATTCATTAATCAAATATATATTGAGCACATTCCATATGCCAGGTACACCAGTGATTAAAAAAAAAAAACAACAAAGATCCCTGCCCTCAAGGAGCTCATACCTTTAAGAAAATATTTTCAGACACACATTTCAGTTAAACAGAAAAGCCACAGAGAGCAGACTTGTCTTGGTGAGTTCTGTATTAACGAAAGGAGTTTGTAAGAGCCAGCTCCTTGTCCCTATAACCTCCACAACTGGGGCACCCAATTCCTAAGCCAGGATGTAAGACTAACCTGGCCCAGCCCAATCAGCAGGAATGGAAGGTGCCCAAGCTAAGAGGGCACTGTAAGCCTCACTACTCAGTCATCCTTTAGCCGGCCTCACTATGCCCTTACCTTACCTTCTAATGACAAATGGCCAGTGCCTCTGAAGCCGAGGTTCTAACTAGACCACACCAGTCCTCCTGGGGACTAGAGTCCTACCAGATCCTGCAACTCGATGCTGGGCTGCCCTGATGCTAATCATCCAGCAGCTTGCATTTCTTCACATTGCCTGCTGTGAGACTCCTCTCTCCTCTCTCACCAAACTCCAACTACCTGCCAGGAGATCCATCTGTCCCCTCTGCTTGCCATCAGTTCTACTACCTGGTGTCAGTCACCTCTCTCTCCTGATACTACCGCCTGAATGTTCTCTCACCCCTGGTTTCTGAGTGTGCCCCTCTGTCCTGCCTCATCCCAGTGGTCTCTTAGTCCTACCCCGGGCAGATCTGCTCTGTCCTGGTTTGGCCTTCCTTCTATTTTTCACACAAACCCAGAGGAAGCCTTCTTAAAAAGTCAGTGCTAAAGGGTACAGGGCTTCTTGTTGGGGTGATAAAAATATTCTAAAATTGATTATGGTGATGGTTGCACAACACTGTGAATGTACTAAAAGCCAGTGAATTGTACATTTAAAAAAAAAAAAGGTAAATCTGATTATCCCTCCTCTGCTTAAAACCCTTCAACAAGTCCCTCCAGGAACTGATCTTACCTCTTTCTCTGCCCCTTGCCCACACTGTTCCATCCAGCCACAGTGGCCACCTTGCAGTTTCTGCCCCAGGACCTCTGAACGTGCTGCTCCCTTGCCTTCCCCCATAGCTGCATGGCTTGTTCCTCATTTCCTTTAGACTTTTGCTCCAATGTCACCCTCACAAACGGCTTCCCGATCACTTTATGTAAAATGGCATTCCACTCGCAACACACACACTCCCATTTACTATCCCTTTAACCAATCTAACACTCACCACTAGCTATTCCATTCCAAACTTTTTCGATGTGTTTATTTTTTCTCTCTCTTCCCATTAGAATGAAAGCTCCATGCGGGAAGGGGCTTTGTTTTGTTCACTACCTAACTACTGCATCTTCACTTCCTGCCTGGAACACATCAGGCATCCACAGACACTGAGTAAATATTTGCTGAATGAATGAATAAATGACTGGTCCAAGTGTGACCCACTCTTGATTCCAGCAATGGTACAACCAAAACATTACTGGGTTTTAGTTTAACTCTCAGAAGATTAAAAAAGACAAGAAAGAAAGAAAAGACAAAAATGGATGTCAGAAGAGACTCTGAAAGTTGTTCTTGAATGCAGAGTAGTTAAAGCGAAAGGAAGAAATGATGACGTAAAAGAGTTGAACAGAAGATTTCAAAGGACAGCTCAAAAGCACAAAGTAAAGTATTATAATGAAATGTGCAAAGACCTGAAGATAGAAAATGAAAAGGGAAGACTACACTCGGCATTTCTTAAGCTGAAAGAACTGAAGAAAAAATTCAAGCTTTGAGTTGTGATACTGAAGGATTTTATGGTGAAAATATTAAATGACACAGGAAGCATCAAAAGAAGATGGAAGGAACACACAGAGTCACCGTATCAAAACAAACTGGTCGACATTCAACCATTTCAGAAGGTAGCATATGATCAAGAACCGATGGTACTGAAGGAAGAAGTCCAAGCTGCACTGAAGGCATTGTCGAAAAACAAGGTTCCAGGAATTGACAGAATACCAACTGAGATGTTTCAACAAATGGATGCAGCACTGGAAGCGC
Organism: Trichechus manatus latirostris; assembly: GCF_000243295.1. NCBI lineage: Eukaryota > Metazoa > Chordata > Mammalia > Sirenia > Trichechidae > Trichechus > Trichechus manatus. Next base: position 3,429,898 of record NW_004444130.1, read on the forward strand.
TCACTCATCTATGCTAAGAAATTTGGAAGACAGCTACCCGGCCAACCAACTGGAAGAGATCCATATTTGTACCTATTCCAAAGAAAGGTGACCCAACAGAATGTGGAAATTATTGAACAACATCATTAATATTACACACAGTAAAATTTTGCTGAAGATCATTCAAAAGCAGTTGCAGCAGTACATTAATGGGATACTTCCAGAAATTAAAGCTGGATTCAGAAGAGGATGTAGAACAAGGGATATCATTGCTGATGTCAGATGGATTACAGCTGAAAACAGAGAATACCAGAAAGATGTTTACTTGTGTTTTATTGACTATGCAAAGCATTCAACTGTGTGGATCATAACAAATTATTGATAACATTGTGAAGAATGGGAATTCCAGAACACTTATTGTGCTCAGGAGGAATCTGTACTTAGACGAAGAGGCAGTCATTCGAACAGAACAATGGGATACTGCATGGTTTGAAGTCAAGAAAGGCGTGCGTCGGGGTTGTATCCTTTCACCATACTTATTTAATCTGGATGCTGAGCAAATAATTTGAGAAGCTAGACTATATGAAGAAGAATATGACATCAGGATTGGAGGAAGGCTCATTAACAACCTGCAATATGCAGATGATTACAACCTTGCTTGCTGAAAGTGAAGAGGACTTGAAGCATTTACTGATGAAGATCAAAGACCACAGCCTTCAGTATGGATTATACCTCAACATAAAGAAAACAAAAATCCTCATAACTGGACCAATCAGCAACATCATGATAAACGGAGAAATACTGAAGTTGTCAAGGATTTCATTTTACTTGGATCCACGATAAACACCTATGGAAGCAGCAGTCAAGAAATCAAACAATGTGTTGCGTTGGGCAAATCTGCTGCAAAAGACCTCTTCAATGTGTTAAAAAGCAAAGATATCACTTTAAGGACTAAAGCGTGCCTGACCCAAGCCATGGTGTTTTCAATTGCCTCACATGCATGTGAAAGCTGGACAATAAATAAGGAAGACCAAAGAAGCATTGATGCCTTTGAATTATGGTGTTGAAGAACACTGAATATATCGTGGACTGCCACAAGAAAGAACAAATCTGTCTTGGAAGAAGTACAGCCAGAACGCTTATTAGAAGCAAGGATGGCAATACTTTGTCTCTCGTGATTTGGACATGTTATCAAGAGGGACCAGTTCCTAGAGAAGGACATCATACTTGGTAAAGTAGGTTAGCAAAAAAGAGGAAGACCCTCCAAAAAGACTAATGGACCACAACTACCACAGCCTCCACCAAACTGAGTCCAGCACAACTAGATAGCGCCCAGCTACCACCACTGACTGCTCTTACAGGGATCACAATAGAGGGTCCCAGACAGAGCTGGAGAAAAATGTAGAACAAAATTCTAACTCACAAAAATAGACTCGACTTACTGCTCTGACAGAGACTGGAGAAACCCGGACAGCATGGCCGCCAGAAACCCTTTTAACTCAGTACTGAAGTCACTCCTGGGGTTCACCCTTCAGCCAAAGATTAGACAGGCCCATAAAACAGACTAAATGGGCACACCAGCCCAGGGGCAAGGACAAGAAGGCAGGAGAGGACAGGAAAGTCGAGCAGGGAGAGTGTTGACATGTCATAGGGTTGGCAACCAACGTGACAAAACAGTATGTGTATTATTTAATGAGAAACTAATTTGCTCTGTAAACCTTTATCTAAAGTACTATTAAAGAAAAAGGGGAAGACCCTCAAGAAGATGGATTGACACACTGGCTGCAACAATGGGCTCAAGCATAAGAACGATTTGTGAGGATGGCACGGGACTGGGCAGTGTTTCTTTCTGTTGTACACAGGGTCTCTATGAGTTGGAATGGCTTGATGGCACCTAACAAAAACTCAGAAAATACACTTTAACATTGATTATTGAAACTCATACCATCTAAAATAGAATGTCATTCCTAATACAAGAAAAAAATATGCCTTTCTTGGCATTCAGATTTGTTAAAAATGACAACAACAAAACAAATTTGAACAACTTGGTATAAGGAGGGTGTCTTAGTTATCTAGCGCTGCTATAACAGAAATACCACAAGTGGATGGCTTTAGCCATTTTCTCACAGTTTAAGGGGGCTAGAAGTCCAAATTCAGTGCGCCAGCTCTAGGAAAAGGCTTTCTCTCTCTGTCAGCCCTGGGGGAAGGTCCTTGTCTCTTCAGCTTGTTTTCTGGTTCCTTCGAAATCTCCATGTGGCTTGGCATTAATCTTCTCCCTTCTCTGCTCTGCTGGTTTGTTTAAACTCTTTTATATCTCAAAAGAGATTGACGCAAGATACACTCTACAGTAATCCTGCCTCATTAACATAACAAAGACAACTCATTTACAAACAGAATTATAACCACAGACATAGAGATTAGGATTTATAACACGTGTTTTTTTTGGGGACATAATTCAATCCATAGGCAGAAATCTAAATGGCTAAAATGCAAATGCAGGCTAAAAAAAAAAAGAAATCAATTCAAAGCTTCCTGGTAGTGATGAACCACAGAATATTTTAGAGCAACAACTTTTCCATAATGAGTTGGCATAAAGTGCAAGTAACCTTTTCTGTGGGGCCAAAATGAACTATGCTAGAGTCAGGAGAATAAATGGAATTCATTTTAAGCCTCAAATAGGATCAAACTTCACACACCTATTAGATTCATTATTCCAGCTAATGATGAGACATAGCAAGGAGGTTATGTATTTACCCATCACATTTTGATCAACTTGACGTCAAGGGCTACATCATGCATGTTTATACCTTCAGCCCAGAGTCTGTGCTTGACCACACGTATACTTGCAGAATGAATGATCCCTGCTGACTGACACCCTGAAATTATGTATTCATAGGGTCCATAAACACAAGTACATACTGCAGCTTAATGTTTTCAGACCAATTTCTGAAAGCAAAACAATTACTATGCTACAGATCCTCTACTATGACATAGTTTAAATCATCTTCCCAACTTCATTTATCTCAATCTTTTCTTAAAGAGAGAAAAAAAAGGCAACTAAAAGCCAGAAAGACTAAACAGTTTCAAAATATCACTCCATAGATTACTTATTAATTATGAAAGACTTAAGGCACCTTTTCAGCGGAGGATCTGGTAGACACCATCTTCACCAAGTGATCAAACTTAGAATTATCACTAAAGGGACAAACGGACATTAAATGTCCTGATGTAATGCACTGGGAAATGGACAATATCACCTAGGTAATATTCTGACCAAAAAGATTTAATCTGAATTTAATGATGAAGAAACAATCAGAGGAACCTAGATTGTGGGACATTCTACAGACAATTAGCCTGAACATTTCAACAATGTCAATCACAAGAAATTGAAACAAAGATGGAAGAACTGTTTTTAGGTTAAATGACACTAAAGAGACATGACAACTAAACACAATGCATAATCCTTGATTAGATCCTGGAATCAAAGAAAAAAAAAAGCCATAAAAATTATTTGGGCAACTGGAGAAATTTAAGTAGACCTGTATATCAGATAATATTATTTGATCAACATTAAATTGCTTGGGTGTGACATAGTTTTGTAGTTACAATAAAAATGTCCTTGTTTCAGAAGATACATTTTCAATATTAGGGATTAAATTCCATGACATCTGCAACTAACTTTCAAATGGTTCTGCAAAAAGCAAAAATGTGTATGCGTATATACATGCAGACATATGTGTGTGTATATACGTATGTGTGTACATGTACACACATATAAAGCAAAAGTATCAAACTATTAACAATGTAATATTAAGAGTATATTGGGTATTTATTATACTATTCTTTCAAAACTTCAGTAGCTTTGAAGTTTTTCAAAACAAATGGGGTAAAAAAAAAAACAAAAACAGACGCATCTGGTCCAGTAGTGCCTAGAGACTGCCTGAACACGTCGTTTTTCAGATAAGGTCTCCAGAATGCCACGTATTTTTGTTATTACTGTCAAATGTGATCCCAGCATCTTTTGAAACAACTTGAGTTACCAGATTATCATTTTAGTTATTTACAAGCTAACGCCTGCATCTGCCTCAATACTGTCGCTGTTGTTAGCTGCTTTCCAAGCGGCCTGACTCATGGTGACCCCATGCGCAACAGAATGAAATGCTGCCCTGTCCGGTGCCATCACTGTGACTTGGTTTCGGATCAGACTGTTGTGATCTACAGGGTTTTCACTGGCTGATTTTCAGAAGTAGATGGCCAGGCCTTTCTTCCTAGTCTGTCTTAGTCTGGAGCTCTGCTGAAAGCTGCTGAGCATCATAAAACACACAAGCCCCCACCGACAGATAGATGGTGGCTGCATATGAGATGCACTGGCCAGGAATCAAACAGGTCTCCCGCATGGACAGCAGTAATTATACCACTGAATTACCATATCAGCTATATCACAAACTTGTTGGAGAGATGGTGTCCACTGAATGGTGCCTAGCAGTCGCTGCCCAGTGGATGAGAAATCACAGGTGTCTTGTTTATGACTGCAGTCTGTAATCCTATGTCTCAGAGCCATGTTCTTTATTTACTAAATCAAGATATTAGTCAACTTTGCTGTAAAGCCCTTACCTCAACCTTCAATCGCCACTTGTCGGTCTTCTTGCCTTTAACGGTCCAACACAAATAACTGAGAACCTCCTCGCCCTCCAAGTATTTATTAATTTTCCCAGGTAAAATAATTTCTCTTCTCAACTTTCTGAGCACTGATAGTTTTCTATTATGATTTCTAAAAAGCCTTAATTCAGGTTCAACAGCTGCTCTAGGGAGAGTAGTTAAAGGGTTAAATAGCAGCTGGGTCAAAGACTTTGGATGTAGAGTGGGAGATACCCAGCAACAAGTCTCAGAAAGTGATTCCTAGAAAGAGAAGAGGGTAAAGTGGGCAAATTTGGAGAGAGGTACAAGCGATCTGCAGACAACCTCCTGGAGCTGACCAGAAACAAAGACACTGAGTGCTCACTGTCCCTCGTCCTGGCCCTAACGACTCAGCGTCCGCACTGCAAAAGTGAAAGCCGAGAGGCCGTCGCGGACAACCAAAACGGAGTTTCCTCCGACAAGAGGCCAGGCGCCATTTGCGCCACAAACAAGGCGGGGACCACTGCCTCCCGAACTCTCCGGGTTCAACTCTGAACCTGGAACGTCCGGAAACTCCAAAGGGCGTGAACAGTTTGGTTGGTGGCCGAGATCGTCTCATTTACTAGGTCCACCTCCGTCCTCCCCTCATTTACCGGATCCACCTGCGGCGTCTCCCGCCGACCTCGCCCACAGCGCAGGCGCAGGGGGTGACCCAGCGAGGAAGTGACCGGGGGACCCTCCAGCTCTCGGCAGATGGAGCTAGAACCTCCTTCCAGGAAGAACACAGCTCTCCCCGTGCTAGTGTGCGGGGCACACAGAATACCAGCGGTGACGCCGAGAGCAAGGTAGCCCCGCACCCCCAGCACTGAGAGGCGGGGACCAGGCGCGCAGTGCGCAGGCGCGACGCAGGGCCGGTACCTGGGAAGGAGCAGAGAGAAGTGGAGTTGGGGCACAGGGTCCCGTTGCCCACCCGCGGCACTAGCTTCAGGCTGAGGATCTGCTGCAGGAGCCCGGCTGACCCTCCGCTACTGCCGCTCCCTTCGTGCTCCATCCCGCCGCCATTCACCGCGGAGAAATGAGGGGAAAGCACCCGAAGTGCTGCAGGAACTCTCACACAGGGTCCACTCTGCTTCCCGTACCTCCGCCGCCACAGCGTCACCTCTGCCAGGGCTCCCTTCTTCCTCCCACCCCAACGGCGCTGCCAAGTGATGGTTCCTCCTTCCAATCAATGGCAGGGGCGGGGCGAGCGTTATTCCCGCCCCTGACGTTGCGTACAGCTCACAGACTCTGCCCCACGGGCTCCGCCCTCTCCTGGAGAAATCTCGCCGGCTCCAGTAGGGCGCGCTATGCTCTGCAGCGCTACCTATAAGAAGGTATGTGAACTGCATACGCCCCACTAAACCAGAGGTGAAGACTTAAAACACATCTGGCAAATCAGTGATCCTAACAGATTTGTAACGACTGTTTTAGTTAGAACTGGACCCCAATATTTCTGAAACTTTAACCAAGAGAACCAGGAAAGTTCTTTATCTAAAGCTGACGCATTAGTGTAGGCCAGGGACAGGTGGGTGACTATATATTGTCTATATATAGTGCTACCTAGTTTAAATAAAATAAAAATTTAAAAGAGGCTCCAGTTCAAGATGGCAAAACCGAATCATACATTTTGTTCTCATCTTCCTTCAGAGACCCTGTTAAGATGAAAGCAACGAAACTGTAAAAAGAAATAAGCCGATCACAGTAGAGTCCTGGAAGGGAAGTTATTAAGGATAAATCATTTCAACAAAGTTCCATGAAACAAAGAGGCTTTTGGTAGATTATAATAAGTATTTATTGAACATTTTACTCTGTACTCGTCACCAAGTCAAATGCTTGATATGCATTATCTCATTAATCCAAACAACTCAGTGACATAACTGTTTTTATTCTGAAACTTATATTTAAGAGAGATAAAATAATTTGGTTACGGTCACAAAATTAATAAGTGCCCAAGTTGGGATTTGAATATACGTATTCTTTCCAGAGGCCCCGTGGTTAACCGCTTGTCATGGTTTGAACTATGTCCCCCAAAAAATGTGTGCATCAATTTGGCTAGGCCATGATTCCTGGTACTGTGTGATTTTCCTGTATGTTGTAAACCTGCCTCTATGATGTTAATGAGGGAGGATGGGTGGCAGTTGTGTTAGTAAGGCAGGACTGGATCTACAAGACTGGATTGTGTCCTGAGGCAATCTCTTAAGATATATAAAAGACAGAAGTGAGCAGAGAGACGGGGACCTCATATGTATCATCAAGAAAGCAGTGCCAGGAGCAGGGTGTGTCCTTTGGACTGGGGTCCCTGTGCCGAGAAGCTCTTAGTCCGGGGGAACATTGATGAGAAGGCCGACAGAGAGAGATAAAGGCTTCCCCTGGAGCTGACGCCCTGAATTTGGACTTTTATACTTTGACTGTGAGGAAATAAACTTCTTCGTTAAAACCATCCACTTGTGGTGTTTCTGTTATGGCGGCACTAGATGACTAAGACACCCCTACCCCATGTTTTGGAGAAGGAAGCCATAACCCAGAAGGAAGAGGTGGTGGAATGGACTGAGAGGGAGACTGAACACAGAGGGGTTCACTGAGTCTATCTGTGCCACAGCTCTACCATTTCTTGTCCTCTCTCCATCCCCTGACCCACTCACATGTAGAAGAGGCCTACCAAATACTCCAGCTGACCCTGGAAGAAACAGAAAATTTAGGAAACAGAAAATAAATGATTTTTCTTAATTAGCATCCTCAGAGAGTCTCAAGAAGAGTTTGTATTCATAAAACCAAAACATGATGCTTTGAAAAAGGGACAGAGAGCAAGAAAGAGCTCTTAGAAATTAAAACCATCACTTTCAAATTTTACAGTGTAATAGACAAATTAGAAAATAAAGTTGATGATCTCAACTTTAGAGGTAAATGTAAAATGGCAGAAAAGAGAAGAGCAAAGATAAGAGAAAGGGATGCTCGAACCAGGAGTTTTGACATCTAATGAGAGTTTCAGGAAAAATGAACAGAGGGAAAAAAGCAAGAAAGAAATTTTAAAAATACAGATGAAGAGAAAAAAAATAGATGAAGAAAAACAAGTGCCCATCAGGTGCCTGAGGGGGGAAAAAAAACTTCACACATCCTTGTGAAATTTCATAACTGAGAATAAAGAAATGTCAAAATGGTGAATTTTATGGTATATGAATTATATCTTAATTTAAAAATTGGGGAAAAATGCTAAATGAAAGAAGCCAGACACAAAAAACTACATATTACAGTAAGACCTGCGAAAGCCAGAACCTGTGTAAGGTGGAAACCTGTCAGAGAAGGAAAAGGCCAATATTTTCCACTAAAACAAGCGATAGAAAAGTGATAAGACTGTATCGTCAAAGATGGAAAACTTGGAAGACCTGGAAAAACAAAGCAGTCCCGCCGAGTTCCAGCTTTTACAGGTTTCACTGTGTATGACGCCATTTATATGAAATGCCCAGAAAAGGCAAGTCTATAGAGACTTTGAAAGGAACCCTCACGGTGCAGTTGTTAAGCACTCGGCTGCTAAACAAAAAGGTTTGTGGTTTGAACCCACCAGCTGCTCCTCAGGAGAAAGATGTGGCAGCCTGCTTCTGTAAAGATTTACAGCCTTGGAAACCCTATGGGGCAGTTCTACTCTGTCCTATAGGGTCGCTATGAGTTGGAATTGACTCAACCGCAGTAGTTTTGGTTTTTCAGTAGGTTTTAGAGACAGAAAGGAGATTAGTAGTTGCCTGGGGTGGGAAGGAGGAGTTACTACAAACTGGCATGAGGATCTCTTTGGGCTAATGGAAATATTCTAAAACTGGATTCTTGGTGATGGTTGCATAACTCTGTAAATTTACTAAAATTCATTGACTTGTACACTTAAAACAAGCAAATTTTATAGTATATAAATTTTACCTTAAGAAATTGTTTTTACGTTAGGAGCCCTAATACCTGGCATAAACAGAATACAAACCATAAGCAACAATGCACAAACACTAGAAGAGAAACTAGATAACTGGGAGCTCCTAAAAATCAAACACTCATGCTCATCAAAAGACTTCACCAAAAGAGTAAAAAGACAACCTACAGACCGGGAAAAAATTTTTGGCTATGACAAATCCAATAGGCGTCTAATCTCTAAAATCTACAAGCTACTCCAAAACCTCCACAACAAAAAGACAAATAACCCAATTAAAAAATGGGGAAAGGATATGAACAGGCACTTGACCAAAGAAGACATTCAGGCGGCTAACAGACACATGAGGAAATGCTCACGATCATTAGCCATTAGAGAAATGCAAATCAAAACTACAATGAGATACCATCTCACCCCAACAAAGCTAGCATTAATCCAAAAAACACAAAATAATAAATGTTGTTGAGGTTGTGGAGAGACTGGAACACTTCTACACTGCCGTGGGAATGTAAAATGGTACAAGCACTTTGGAAATCGATTTGAAGCTTCCTTAAAAAGCTAGAAATAGAAGTACCATATGATCCAGCAATCCCACTCCCTGGAATATATCCTAGAGAAATAAGAGCCATCACATGAATAGAAACATGCACACCCATGTTCATTGCAACACTGTTCATGATAGCAAAAAGATGGAAACAACCTAGGTGCCCATCAATGGACGAATGGATAAACAAATTATGGTATATTCACACAATGGAATACTACAAAACGATAAAGAACAACGATGAATCCGTGAAATATCTTATGACATGGAGGAACCTGGAAGGCATTATGCTGAGTGAATTTAGTCAGTCACAGAAGGACAAATATTGTATAAGATCACTATTATAAGAACTCAAGAAAAGGTTTAAACACAGAAGAAAACATTCTTTGACGGTTACGAGGGTGGGGAGGGAGAGAGAGGAGTATTCACTAACTAGATAGTAGACAAGAATTATCTTAGGTGAAGGGAAGGACAACACACACTACAGGGGAAGTCAGCACAACTGGACTAAACCAAAGCTAAGAAGTTTGCTGAACACAACCAAATACTTCGGGGGACAGAGTAGCAGGGGTAAGGGTCTGGGGACCATGCTTTCAGGGGACATCTACCTCAACTGGCATAACAAAGTTTATTAAGAAAATGTTCTGCATCCCACTTTGGTGAGTGGTGTCTGGGGTCTTAAAAGCTTGCAAGCGGCCATCTAAGATGCATCAATTGGTGCCAACCCACCTGGTGCAAAGGAGAATGAAGAACACCAGACACAAGGAAAATATTAGCCCAAAAGACAGAAAGGGCCACAGAAACCAGAGACTTCATCAGCCTGAGACCAGAAGAACTAGATGATGCCTGGCTACCACCAATGACTTACCTGATTGGAAACACAACAGAGTCCCAGACAAAGCAGGAGAAAAGTGGGGTACAGAACTCAAATTCTAGTAAAAAGACCAGACTTACTGGTTTGATTGAGACTGGAGGGACCCAGAAAGACATGCTCCCCGGACTCTCTGTTAGTCCAAAACTAAAACTATTCCCAAAGCCAACTCTTCAGACAAAGAGTAGACTGGACTATGGGACAGAAAATGATACATGAGAGTAAATGGGCAGCTCCTGTCCGGAGGCGAGATGAAAAGACAGAGAGGGTCAGGAGCTGGCTGAATGGACATGGGAAATCCGAGGTGGAAAGGAGGAGTGTGCTGTCACAGTATAGGGGGAGCAACTAGGGTCACATAACAATGTGTGTATAAATTTCTGTATGAGAAACTAACTTGAATGATAAACTTTCACTTAAAGCACAATTAAAAAACAAAATTGTTTTCAAAAAATGACCAACAGCCTATTAACAAAATTTCGGTTCATGTTAGTTGGGAGTGTCTGAAATGACATTTTAAACCTTAACAGCCATAACAGTTAGTCATCTTGGCTTTAACTCTTAAACATAATTTTTAAAACTGTTTCATTTTTTGGCTTAGGGAAAAAAAAAGAACACAAGACTTTAAAAAGATGGCCAAGAGATTCAGTAAATTAGTGAAGCTAAACTTTTTGCTATGTTGTTAAAGTTAAAAAAACGTTCTGTGATTGACAGATATTTTCCAGTGGATCTGGACTTCCTGTCAGCATTTCAGATTCTGTAGGACTTTCTGGTCGTGTGACTGCATAATTAGTGCAGGTGACAGTCTTTTTCCATAATTATGCTCTATCCAAGGCAGGCCCTGGAAGTAAATGGTGTTCCTCAACCAAAAAAAAAAAAGAAGAAATCCTTAAACTTCCAGAGAGAAACAGGTCACCTATAAAGAAATAAGACTCAGACTGGCACCAGAAGGCTGAGCAACCAAAGGAGGCTGGCAGACAATGCAGCAATATCTTCAGAGTTTGCAGGGAAAATTATTTTTTTGAAAGCTTAACTTATTTTTAATTAAGAAACATTGTATATGAAATACACTAATATTTTCCTTTTAATTAAAGAACATTAGCAACATTATTTATTAGAGTTTCCTCTTTCAAGACTTTGTTTTGTAAATTTTCTATTGTCAGTTCTGTGCCACTACAGCTGGGATTTAACATTAACCAAGAAACTAAAATAAAAATACTAAGTATAAAAAAGGCCATGAAATATATTTAACAATGCTGTCTTTCGGTGTGTTTCCCAGACTAGCAGAGTCTATTAGAAGTGGAAGAAACCAATTTATTTAAGGTTATATAACATTCAATCGTGTATCACATTAGGAAATATTATTTTGAATTTAGAATCCTATACCAAGTCAAATTATAAATTGAGAGGTTAAAAAAAAAAAAGACATTTAGACTTGCAGGACTCAAAAAATGTATGTTTCATGTACGCTTGCTAAGGAAGCTAAGTATGTACTCCAGCAAAATTAAAGAATGATAACCAAAGAAAAGAAAGATGTAGGATACAAGAAGTGGTGGAAGGGATACAAGAAATCCCAGGAGTGCAATGCTAAGAACTGCTAAACCAATTGTGGCTGAAACAGGGGTCCCAAGAAAGGGAGCAATATAATAGTTTTATACTGATTACATACTAAAATTATATTTTGGATATATTGAGGTAAGTAGAATATATTGTTAAAATGAATTTTACCTGTTGCACTTTTTTTTTTTTTTTTAATGCAGCTACTAGATGATTTAAACTTGCGTATGTGGCTCACATTATATTCCGATTGGACAGCACTAAGTTAGAGGCGAGCACGTCGGAAAGGGTAGGAACAGACATTTGAAGGCCAAGCCTGAAGATGGCAGCAAGCGGGGCCTAAAGGGACATAGAGTCTGTGATAACCATGAGTGCTGACATAGACAATATTCTATTTTCTTGACTGTAAAATAACAAAAAATTTAAGACACACCATTGATATCATAACAGCTTCTTGAATAGCTGGTGGGCTCTGTCTCCTATTCCAGGCAACTTTTAACCTTATGTACCCTGTCAGCCCCTCCCACACTCTGCTTGCCCCTCTTGCCCCCTACACCCACACCTGCGGATTCTGGGTGACTGCTGGGCCTGGACACTTCCTAGCTGCAGCTTAGGGCCCATAGGTAAGGGAAGGGACTACAGTAATTCCAGTCCTAACATCAGGTAGGCATAGCTTGGGTTCTGGTGAAAGGTGGAAGCTACAGGCTGCCAGGAGCACTCCACCCTCAACTCTGTTAGCCAGTGCTGTGCAACAAGACACCCTAAATCTCAATGATTTAAGAATAAGTTCAATGTATCTCTTCTCCCTCCAACTAAAGAAGCCAAAAATGCCAGATTCCCCTTCCCCACCTACCTTACAGCAAAGATATGGGTCCACAGTCTGGTTCCCACCAATCTAAGGCCACACCCAGCTGAAAATCAGAGACCAGCGACCACCAGAATCCCTCTAGCAACAGAAGGCAACAGCAGGGTAGCTCCTTGTTTCCAGAGGACATCATTCTGGTGGCAACTGTCACAGTTCCCAGACCCAGCTCTGTGACCTGGTGTGATTTGGGGTGTTCTGTCTTATCTATACGGACTCAAATCTGCTTCCCTATCTTCCCAGAGGCTCTGTGAGCTTTTTTTTCTTTAAAAAAAAAAAACAAAACACTTACTGAGCACTTACTGGCTCTTAAATTTCCCAAGTTCAGGACTAAGCCTTTCACATAGCCAACATGTCTTTAACAAGCCCTTTGCTGCCAGACCTAGGTAGTGTGGCTTGCAGCTAGGAACCTTGCCCTATTCTCCTCCAGGGCCTGGCCCTGAATGACCAAGGGAAGCACAATCACCCCCAGAACCTTTTTCTTCCAAGCTCCTGGCAAGCCTGATCTAGGTATCATAATCCGGTGACCTGCCTTACCTGCCTTCCAGGCACTGATCCTGCTGCCAACTTCACTCTGCCACGTGCTTCACCTGTCTTGCTACCCAGGCCTCCCCAGGCCATAGGCAAGAGATCAGCCAGTTTTCTCCCCTCCTCTTTTGCTCTTCACTGCCTCCCTCCAGGCTGATTCAGGATCCTCACCAGATTCTGCGCTCTGGGCCCAGAGCTCACCACCTTATGTAGCTCCCAGCTGTGACCCTGGCCTTGGCTGTCTGCTATTCCCTAGACCAAATAAACCTGTTGCTGTGGAGTCGATTCCAACTCATGGTGACCCCAAGTGTGTCAGAGTAGAACTGTGGTCCATAGGGTTTTCAATGGCTGATTTTTTGGAAGTAGATTGCCAGGCCTTTCTTCCAAGGCACCTCTAGGTGGACTCAAACCTCCAACCTTTTGATTAGCAGTGAAGCACATTAAGGGTTTGTACCACCCACTCCACAGCAAATGGATTAGAGCAAATAAAGGGGGGAAATCAGACCCTTCTTTGTCTAGGAGACAGGTCTTTCTGCAAGCCAGATTGACCTGTTTCTTCCCACTGCAGCCCCAGAGCAAAACCATTTATCCTCCTTCTCACCACGTGACCTTGGACAAGTCCCTTCACTTCTGAGTTCTGCTTGCGAAACATTACAAAATAAAAACCCCATTGCCATTGAGTCGATTCCAATTCACAGCGACCCTATAGGACAGACAGAGTACGAAACGTTACAGGCTGAAATTCTATTGTGTATCAGACAGGTTAATTATTGTGTTTATTTAGGTAGGTATGCTCCTTCCTGTCAGGACAAATTGAAGGCTCACCATACCCAGGTAGGGCAATGGGGGTGCGTGGGCTCCTGGGAGGTGGGGCAGAGAGAAGCTAACAGGAGCCCACAAGACAAGAAGCATCTTGTCTGATTTCTCACTGAAGATCCAGGTGAATACAAACACCAACAACTTTGACAGAGTGTGAGTACCTGGGACCTGGGGGGTGTGGCGGATGTGTGTTGAGGGGCGAGACACAGACTTCAGAGGCCAGATACCACGGTCCGTCCACCCCCAGGCGGGGCTGGGACACTCTTCTCAGCTCCTGGATGAGGTACCCCAAGGGCGGAGAGAGTTAAGTGCTTAAGTAGGAGCCAAATCATCTGGGCTAACTCCCTATGCTCAGAGGACATGTGTGCAGAGTTTCGCTTTCCACGAAAAAGAGTGCACTGGAAGAGAACCCAGTTCCTAAAGAAGTCTCAAAGGAAAGCTGAGAAGCGGGGGAGAAAGAAACGAGGAGTATGGGGACTGTCCCGCACTCCAGACTCCTCCTCTAGCGGCCTGCGCCCCGCACCACCCGGCCCCCACCCCACACTGGCCACCCGGACCTGGTGGCCGCCCGCTAAGGCATGGAGTGCGCGGCGGTGGACGACGCCCAGCTGAAGCTGCTTGGGCCGCGCGGCAGCACCAGGTCCAGGGAGAGGTCGCGCTGCTCTTCCTCGGATAACAGGGGCCGGTAGCCCAGCAGCTGCAGCGCACCAGCACACAGCTCCTGCACGCGGTGGATCTTAGCGAAGGGCAGGGCGTGGCGCCAGGCCTGGGAGACGTTGAGCGCGTCCCTGGAAGTGGTCTTGAAGGCCTCGCGGCGCACGCCAGGTCCAGCCCCGTGCGTGATGTTGTGGATCCAGGCCTCGAGCTGCGGCGTGAGGCGCAGACCGGCGAAGGCATAGAGCGCGCGAATTTCCGGCAGCGGCGCCCGCGCCAGGTCCTCAAAGCGCACCAGGCGGTAGCGGCCTCGTAGGAAGGGCAGCGGCTTTTGCATGGCTGCCTCAGCGATGCGCACGTGACTGCGGCACACCTCGCGCACCACACGCAGGCCCGGGTCGGCCTCCACCCATGTGCCATTGGTACCCAGCACGATGCCGTTGTCGCGCGCCAGTGCCTTGGCCGTCTGCTCACGCGAGCGCACCACGGCCCTGGGGTCGCGCACCAGATGCACAATGCGCAGGTTGAGTGCAGGGTCGTTGAGCAACGGGTAGAGCACCTGCAGGTTGAAAAACCGCACCTCCTTGAGCACCACGTGACTGTAGGAACGGCAGGCCTCCTCAGCCACGGTGAAGGGCCGCCGTGCGCACAGCGGCTTACACACCGTCTCGCTGCTGATGGCACCGCGAGGGAAAGCGCTGCAGGCTGGCGGCGAGCACAACGCCCGGCTCACCGCCCACTGGAAGAGGTCTGATAGGTTGCGGCGCCATGGCAGGTAGGCGTCGAACACGGCCATGTCGCACAGGAACACTGACCGCACCAGGTCACGCACAGCCATGTGCAGCGCTGGCGCGCTGCCCTGAGAGAGGGCAGTCCACACGTGCCATGCGGGCTCCATCAGGTAGAAGACGTCGGGGTGCTGGCTAAAGAGCTGGCCCACTAAGGAGGAACCCGAGCGCCAGGAGGACAATACCAACACGTGTACACGCTCCTTGCCGTCAGGTGGGGAAGGCGGCCCGGGCCATCCTGGCCGGGAGACCAGGAAGAGCAGGAGGCCTGTCTGCGCCAGCAGGAGAGCGGTCACGGCCGTGTTGGAGACTCGTGGCAGCCACATGTTGCCTGACGGGGGCCAGAGGGAGGAGAGCACAGTGGGTCAAGAGAAGGCAGTTGCCACAGGAAAAAGATACCCATCAGGAATTCCGTAGAAGCCAAAGATTGAGGTTTGGGAGTGGATTGCTCACTAGTATGCACACTCCTTGAAGCACCTGTTTTTGGTCTGTATCATTCAAGTGTCTATCCCCAGTGCCTTGAACTTTGGCTTGGCACATAGTAGGCATTCAATAAATAACTGCTGAATTAACAATCAGAGACAGTGAGAGCTATGTATTTCCTAGTAAAGGTGAGGTAAAGTTAAGTCAGCTTTTCTAAACAGTGAGAGTCATCCGAGAGAATGGGAGAACTCGGGCCATTGGAGGATGGGCATTCAGCAGCACAAGGCAGTGGTTAAGGGCTCAGAGGAGATTTTAGATTTTTTAGGTAAACAACTTAATGGGTGATTTGGCCAATATAAGAGAGCACCACCAGGCTCCCTCAGGTTGAATCCTAGCTCTGCCACTTCCTAGCCTGTGATCTTGGACCAAACACTTACTTTCTCTGTGATTTAGCTTAAACATTGGTAGAAGGGGACCTGGCTCATAGGATTGTTGGGAGTATTGGAATGAGCATGTTGGGAATGTAGTGACCCAGATAACTGAGGACTTGCACTTTTACCTAGTGTACTTCTGCACTGGGTTTTGTTTTTGTTTTTTGTTTTTGTTTTGGTTTGTTTTGTTTAAATAGCAGGTCCAACTTTTGTTATTATAAGTAAATAAAATAGACAAAAAACACCAACTATTGCCATCACCTGTAGGGAGTGGAGTGCTGAAGGCTGTGTGGACTCCAGAGAGAAGGTGTCCTGGGGGCTGTGTTGGTTTGCAGAAGAGACCAGTTAAGGGAGAAGTAGGATGGAGCCAGAGAAAGGCAGAGGTGAGAGCAGAGCCACACTCCTGCCCTGCTGCTTGCCCCTTTCTTCACTGTGGTCACTCACCGATGTCCAGAGCTGCTGGGAGGGCTGCCAACGCTGATCACAAATCCATGGGTGACACCTACAGGTTGCTCAGGACCTGAGAACACAAAGGCAGGAGCAGAGGCCACATAAGCAGGAGGGAGGCTGGGTTAGGGCCCCATGGGGAGAGACAGCCTGGAGCACTGGGAGGGCTCAGCCTTCCCAAACTGAAGGAAGGCTCCCCACTGGTGGGTGTGGGGTTGCCCTGCCCCTGGCCTGAGCTGGGCATGGGCCAGGGGCTACATACTTTCTTCCAAATGGGTATAAACTGCTGGGTTGAGGAGAGAGGACTGCCTCAGAACCAGCAGGACTGGCTTTGAGGCCCAGCGCTGCCACTTAGGAGCTGTGAGACCTTGGACAAGTGAATTAATCTCTTGGAGGCTCTGTTTGTTCCTCTGTAGAACAGAGACTGCAACATTTCAGCTCTTAGGGTTGTTGTGAGGAATGCTGCTACAAACACATACAGAGGCCACATTACTGTTATCGTGATGGAGGGGAGGAAGACCCTCCCCACGGGGTATCTCCACCCAGATGAGACACCCTTCAGTCACCTCACTGTGAGCCCTGCATCAGCCATACTTGCAAATCCCATCATCCCCCAGGCCCACCTCCAGCCCCCAACTACCCCTGTGCCCTCCAGTGGATCATAAGAATGTCAGGCTTGTTCTACAGGGCAGAAGGAACACTGAGCCAAGCTCCCACACCCCGAGGTCCCACAGGTCCTCTTTGCACCTATAGCCCCTACAAAGATCTCAGGGCTGTGCTACTTTAGACATGAAGGAACTGGAAGTTTCCTTCTTGCTTTCACAGCATTTGCTCCCCACTAATCCCCTTCCCCTGTCCATGTCACCGAGAGAAGCTGGGGTCTAAATTGTGAGCAGATCCTATCTCTGCTCCTTCCTCTAATCAGGAAGCTGCAGGGTGGATGGAGGATGCTGATTCTAGAACCACCTCCTGGACCCCACCCACCCTGGGAAACCTGGAAGTCAGGAAGGCTGGCCACCATCTGCTCTGTGAATGTTGTCTCCTCCTCGAGTACTGGCTGATGGATTGTTGCAGGGCACCCCCTGAGAATGGAGGTACAGGAAAGGAACTCATATTTGCTGACATAAACTACCACACAGGCAAGTGCTAGATGCTTTACATCCATTCCATGATTTAGCTCAACAGCCCTAGGGTGGGCATTATGATCTCAATTTTCCAGGTGAAGGACCCAAGCCTTGGAGAGACAACAGGAAAGCTGGGACCCCAACCCAGGACTTCCTGTCTCCAAGCTCCTGGTACTTTCTGACCACAGGTAGCTGGCCTCTCTGATCCCTGGGAGACCCCTGCAGAGTGCAGGACCGTGATGCTTCTACCTAGATTAGCTGCCGTGGCCAACCCAGTCCTCCCCAAGGTAGGGAGGATACTGAACCCAGGCCAAGGTGTTACCTGTGCTCCAGGGAAGCCACAGGTCTTCATAAGTGACTCACGATTCAGGAACTGCTATCTGATCCTGTTACTGGAACACAAGAGCTAGGAAGGAGATGGGGACATCTTATGCCAGTCAGGGTGACTAGAGAAGTCCAGGTCTCAGCTGGGAATTTACTGATAAGGAGCCTTGTGTTCAGCAAGTCTGCCAATTGCCCTGAGGTTCAAAGAAGGAAGAAAGGGTCAGGTAGGCACTGTGATCTTAATCACCGTGCACTTTATCTTCAGGATTGAATTTTATCCTCCTGCCATCCCTAGGAAGTAGAAATTATTATCCCTGTTTGTTTTACTTGAAGCAGTGGGGCTCAGAGACATGAATATCCAGCTAGTAAGAGGCAGGGCAAGGGCTTAAATGTAAGTGCCAGGCCTCCAGTGTAGGGCTGTGTGGTCCCTTCCTAAGCCTTTGCCAAATGGAGTCCCTTATCCTGGAAGCCATATCCCCTCCCCTATAAATTCTTTCCTCTTTGGTTCTTTTTTGGGGGGTACAATTTGTTATGTGTTTAATTTTTAGAAGAGTGTGGCACAAAATTCTAAAGGTACAGATGAGGGCATTGGCTGGCTCAGGTGTTATCTTTGTGAAAATTAGAAAGGGGGCTATGCTCTGGGCAGACACAGCCCATACCAAAGCACAAAAGCCAACCAGTTACACAGCATGGCCCACAGCAGGGCAGGTGTGCCCTCAAGGGGCAGACAGGGAAAAGGAAGTGATGCTCCCTGTCCCTATACCTCCCCAGCTCTCTCCTCAGAGGCAACCATGCCTTCAATTGCCACCAAGTCTTTGAGGCAGTTTGATGGTGATGAAAATAACCATATATTTGGTGGGGGTAGGGAGAGTAAAAATATAAACGGCTGTAGAAGGAAAAGAAAGCCCCCCCGCCCCACTCCTGTCCTGATACCCAGGACCACTCTACAGAGTAGTCTTTCTTGAGTCACTGAAATATTGTTTAGTCATGAAGTCTTGTTAAATTTTATTTTTGGTCAAAAAATACATACAACTTGAATAAGCATAAACTATCTCTGGAATTTTACACAAAGTGATAATGTTAGACCCCTGGGCAGGGACCAAACTAGCTGCAGAATAGACATTTCACAATAAACTCTTTTTTGTACGTTTTGAATTTTGACCTATATGAACATATTATCTATTTTAAAATAACTAAATTAGGACATGTTTAAATGTACATAGTTTAAAAAGTCATATAGTTTCCACAGGTCATTCTCTTGCTCCAGAATCCTACTTCCCAGTTGAAAGCAACTGCTTTCAAATTTCTTAGCTGTTTTTTCTGCTAGTTACTTACTGCTATGGATTGAATTGTGACCCCCCAAAAATGTATGTGAACTTGGCTAGGCTATGATTCCCAGTATTGTGTGATTGTCCACCATTTTGTGATCTGATGTGATTATCCTATGTGTTGTAAATCCTAACCGCTATGATGTTAATGAGGCAGGACTCAATCTACAGGATTAGGTTGTATTTTGAGTCAATCTCTTTTGAGATATAAAAGAGAGAATCAAGCAGAGAGGAGAGGGACCTCATTACCACCAAGCAAGAAGAGCCAAGAGTGGAGTGCACAGTTTGGACCCAGGGTCCCTGCGCTGAGAAGCTACTAGATGGGGGAAGATTGATGACAAGGACCTTCCCCCAGAGCTGACAGAGAGAGAAAGCTTTCCCCTGGAGCTGGCGCCCTGAATTTGGGCTTCTAGCCTCCTAGACTGTGAGAGAATAAATTTCTGTTGGTTAAAGCCATCCATCTGTGGTATTTCTGTTATAGCAGCACTAGATAACTAATATAGAATTTGGTACCAGGAGTGGGGTGCTTCCCTAACAGATAACTAAAATGAGGACGTGATTTTGAAACTGTAAATGGACAGAGGCTAAAAGAGTTTTAAGTCACCTAATCATAGAAGCCTAGATTGCCTTGAAGAAACTGTTGGTGGAATCATGGACATCAAAGACAATTCTGGTGAGGGTTCAGAAGGAAGTGAGGAAAGCTGTAATACTGGAGACGGCACAGACATTTAGAAGCAGCAGCAGAGAAATGGCAGCAGCAGAACCAGGAGACCGGCGTGAGATGGCCTGGGAGCCGACCCTTGGATCAACAGAACTGATTGCCTTTGGGCAGGGGGCTTCCTGGTAGAGTGGGGTGACTTCAAGCACTTAACAGTAGAGCTAAAGAGCTTTGGAGGACTTGTCCAAGCAAGGCAGACTCTGGGCCAGTCCAAGAGGCTGGAGGGGCCAAGAGGCCAAGGAACCAGGAAGTAGAAGCTGAAGAGACAAGGAGCACAGGAAGCAGAGCTGCTTCGGTCTCAAAGGGTAGCGCTACAATCTCTGGGGTATCAAAGGGTGGAGCCATGGCCTGCTGGGTCTCAAAGGGTGGGGCCATGGCCTCCTATTTAGGTTTCAAACAGTCAGATCTTCACCAACTTGATTCTGGAGTGTGGTGCTGCCTTTCACAAGTGCCACGGTGTGGGGGACAGATCCACTGCCCAAAGCTGAGGAGGCAGGGCTGCCATGCCCAAGGGGCAGAAGAACAGGGCCTGTCAGGGCGGAGGTGGTAGGATCACCACTCAGACAGACTAGGAGAATGGGGCCATCCAAATCCGAGGGAGCAGAGTTGCTATCCCAGTGGGCCTGGAAGGTGGAGCTGAAGCCCAGGGCCCAGAGTCCTCCACCCAGAATCTGGAGAGTGTGGCCAACACCCAGAGTCTGGAGGGCAGGGCCATTGCCTAAATGGTCTCAGAGAACAGAGGATTATTTTGAAGCCTTGAGAGCTAATGTAATGTGTTCTGATGACCTGCGTGGTGCCTGTTATCCCTTCTTTCGCTCCAGTTTCTCCCATTTGTAATGGAAATGTCTACCTTGTGTCTGTTCCACCATTGTACTTTGGAAGCAGATAACTTGTATTCTAGATTTCACAGATGAAGAGGAATTTTTCCCCAGGATGGAATTTGGACTTGGAGTTGACTTAAGACTTTTAGGATGATGATATGATGTGTTTTACACGTGGAAAGGACACCTCTCTATTTCTAAATAACTGTTAATGGGTTACAGTATATGGAACTTTGTAGTGACTTATTACCGTGGAAGACAGATTTATCTTCTCTACACACACAAACTTCTCCACCTAGCCTCCTATTATAATTTTTGGTTACACCAATATTCAAAATTTATATTATATGACTTTGTAAATATAGCTCACAGGCTGAAGTATATAAATACATTTCCTTTCTTGTACAGTGAGACCTGTGAGAGCCAGAAATCGACAGGATTGCCTTGTTTTTCCTGGTCTTGCAAGTTTTCCACCTTTGACGGGGTGTAGTCTTATTACTTTTCTATTGCTATTAGTGAAAAATATTTGAGTTTTCCTTCTCTGACAAGTTTCTGCCGTACACAGTTTCCAGCTTTCACAGGTTTTACTGTACAACTCTTGTTTTGCTTGGAGTTAAATTGCCTTGAATATTAAAATTGTAATGGAGGGATTGTAAGATAAAATTCAAGAAATGTAGAAAGTTGAACACAAAAGATAAATAGATGGAAAACAGCAAAAAGAGGATCAATTCAGAAGGTCCAATGTCCTAACAGAGCTGACAATCTAGTTGGGGACATTAAAGACACAACCATGAGATAGCCAAGGGACTGGATGATGGTCCAAGTGAATAGCCCAGGCATCCAGTGCCAAGGGAAGAGAGGCAGCTAGTTCTGGCAAGAATACTTCTCTCCTGGATTCTGGCAAAATTCTCCACCTGGTCTGCCTCCAATCCACCTTGCACAGAACCACCAGAGCCTCCTAAAACACACATCTGACCATGCCATTTTCCTACTCAGCAACCTTCAGCTTTCCAGCCTCACTTCGCATGAATCCCATGCAGCATCCTATGTTTCGGACAATCAGGAATCATCAGTGTTCCTTGAACAAGCACCATGCTCCCTTGCCCCTCTGCTGTGAGTGTCCAGCCTGATTCCTACTCAAGAGTCATCTAGGCTTCCTCAGGCACCTCATTTGTGCCTCTCTTGAGGTATGCACCATTCCCTGCCGTACATTACACCTTGCCTGTGAGTAACTTGAGGGTTGGGATTGTGGGTTTCTTATTTTTTTTATGGCTAGTGAACATCCATTCTCAGGAATCCAGTGCTGGCTTGGCACTGAACAGGTATACTAGATATGGCTGTTTTGTCCAGTTAGTACCTGCTCCCCCATCTTCTGATAACAGCTTCTAGATTTTTCACTCAAAGTGAATGAGAATTGGACACGTCTGACCCACCTCCCCCTCCCTGGTTCCTAGGGGTCACATGTCCCAAACCTGGCTCATCTGTATATTCCACACTCTAGCCCCTGGCCACAGTGATTGGTTTAAGAATGGACTTTTGTCCCAAGTCCAATCCCAGGATTTTTGTAGATCTGAAGGGCAGAGGGAAACAGACTGAATATAAAGCCAACATGGAAGAGAACTGAGCAGAGAAAGACAGAAATAGAGTGGATGAGCAGGATGACAGAAATAGAGTGGATGAGCAGGATGACAGCACCATCTAAGCATCTGGATCCAGCTGTGCAAGATTTCTGTGCATGGACTTCTGAGATGGGGAAAATATTCCGTTTTTGCTTTAGTCAGCATGAGCTGAGTTTCTGTCATTTACAACCAAGAGTTCGGACTAGATACTGGATACCCTTGGTAGGGGTAGGGTGGGGTAGAACTGGAAGGAGGCATGGGTGAAGCTTCTGGGGCTGGTCATGCTGTTTCTTGATGTGGTTGCTGATTCCATGGGTATGCTCAACTGTGAAAATTCATCAAGATGTACTTTTGTCATCTATGCTCTTTTCTATATGTATGTTATACTTCAATAAAAAATTTAATAATCCTTAGTGAATAAGATAGTAATGCAACAGTGTTCCAAACTGAACGAGTAGATGACATTAATAAATACTTGCTGAATTCTGCCCCATGGGGTTTTCAAGGAGTGGCTGGTGGATTCGAACTGCCGACCTTTCGGTTAGCCGCCGAGCTCTTAACCACTGTGCCACCAGGGCTCCAAATTGAAGTCAGATGTCCCATGATCCAAATCTAAAGGAAGCAATTCCTTTAGAGTAAGTAAAGTAATTCCTCCCTTAGCTCACATCTCTTTCTGCTAAGTATCTTGAACTGAGAGATTGTTAGCTGCTGTCTAGTTGGCCTCCAACTCATGGCGATGCCATGCACAATGCTGCCTGGTCTTATACAATCTCATGATCACTTGGGGACTGGACCATTCTGAACAACAGGGTTTTCATTGGCTGATTTTCAGAAGTAGACTGCCAGGACTTTCTTCTTAGTCTTAGTTTAGAAGCTCCACTGAAACTTGTTCATCATCATAGCAACACAAGCCTCCACTGACAGATGGGTTTTGAGGTGCCTTGGCCAGGAATCAGACCCAGATCGCCCATATGGAAGGTGAGAATTCTACCACTACACCACCACTACCCTGGCCTGAGAGGTAGGAGAAGCTGTTGTTCCGCCTGATTTACAGATGGGGAAAATCGAGGTATAGGGCAGGGAATGGTTTGCCAGGCAGAGGTTGAGCTGGAGCCCAGGAATCTTGGCTCCCTGAGCAACAGTCACTTCTAGCCAAGCTCTGCCCACCAGGACTCAGCAGCACCTCCCTGTCACCAGCCTCTCCCAGCCCTGGCACAGAATCTAAGGGAGTGAAATGTAACACCAGGGAGAAATCCTAGGCTCAAATTTCTCTCAGTTTGGCATCAGCTGAAGGATATTCCTGTTCAGAAATCCCAAAGGCTGGAGAAGAAGGATTGCAGATGAGAAATCAGTGGACTCTAGGCATCAAGGGTCTCTGCTGGGACAAAACAGCTCTAATGGAGCCTAAAGCATTCTTCTAGTGAGAAGGCTAAAAAGAAGGGAAAGAAAGGGGAGAAAAGAGGAGGAGGAAAGAGAAAAGGAAAATGAGAGTGAAAGAAAATAAAGCAGAGAGGGAGGAAAGGAGATCGGGGAGATAACTCATCTTCTTCACTCTTCAAGGAACACCAGTCAATACTATATATCGAGGGCTTCCTATATGCCAGCCTTTTCCATTCCATCTTCTGATTAATCCTCACAACAACCCTATGAAGTGGGCCTGATGATCATCCCCATTTTACAGATGCAGAAACTGAGCCTTGGAAAGATTAAGGGATTTACCTAAAGGAACCACACTATAGCAGAGTCAGAATCTGAGCCCTAGTACTCTAGCTTTAGAGCTTACTCTTAACTACATTGTGTCAAGTGGAAAAACATAAGTAACAAAACTTACACACACATATACATGTACAGTATGATACCCATTGTGTTAAAAATACACAAACATCAAAAGACACCACCAAGAAAGTGAAAGGACAACCCACAGATGGGAGAAAATATTTGTAAATCATATGTATGAGAAGAGACCTGGTATCCAGAATATACATAGAACTCTTAAAACTAAACAATAAAAAGACAAACAACCCAATTTAAAAATGTGCAAAGAATTTGAATACACATTTCTGCAAAGAAGATATACAAATGGCCAATAAGCACACATGAAAAGATGCTCAATGTCATTAAACAAACACAAATCAAAACCACAAGGAGATAACACTTCACACCCACTAGAACAGCTATAATAAAAAGACAATAACGAGTTGGTAAGAATGTGGGGAAATTGGAACCCTCATACACTACTAGTGGGAATGTAAAATGGTGTAGTCACTGTGGAAAATAGTTTGGCAGTTCCTCAGAATGTTAACATAGAATTACTATATGAACCAGCAAATTCACTCCTACTTACATACCGAAAAAATATGAAAACACATGTCCACACAAAAACTTGTATATTTATAGACGCATTACTTAAATAGCCAAAAAGTGGAAACAACCCAAATGTCCATTAACTGATGAATGGGTAAATGAAGTGTGGTATATTCATACATTGGGCTATCATTCCCAATAAAAAGGAATGAAGTTCTAATACATGCTACTTGCAGGGAGAGAGGTGCCTGTGAACTTGGGCTCCATTTCCCAGCTGACCTCAACACTTAGTTAGCCAGAGAAAGACCAGCTTATGGGATGGAGGATTGCCTCTTATTCAGTGAATGGTGTCAAGGGCCTCAAATCTGCCCTCACCTCAGGGTGGTGGCCTGGGGCTGGCTGTGACAGAAGACATTCTTGGCCCCAATACTCAGCCACATCTGCTGTCTCTCTTCAGGCCCTGAGGATGCAGCTATGTGTCACCAGTCAGAGGCAGAGGGGCTGCAACTGCAAGGCCAGATGCTGCTGGTGGGAAACATCTGCTTGCAAGAATCTGTTAGGAAATGAATTCAAAACAGGTTGGGAAAGGAGCCTCAAGTCTCTGGCTCAGAGCTGCCCTGGGGCATTTCAGAGCAGATGAGCCGATAGAACACATAAACCCCTTTCCCTGGCTCTGGTCTTTGGGGATCCTCAAAGCACACTTTGCACAGCACTCAGTTTAGCCTAAATCATAGAACCTTACAGCTGGAGAGCTTAAAAGTCTGGGGGCTCCCTACGTCTCCTCTGCAGCAACACGTGGGGTGGGGGGGTGCTGCACATTGTGACATTCCCTTGTGTTTCCCAGAGTCCTCTTATAACAGCCAAAATCCAGAATGCTCCCTAATGTGTATTTTTAACCTTTATTTTGACAAATTTATTTTTTGAAAGTATATCATTCTTACAAGTCAATGATGTAAAAAGAAAAAGGAAGGGAACATTTTCGAAGAAAACAACTCAAAACACATAACCAAATGCAATGAGTAGACCTTGTTTAGATTCTGATTTGAACAAATCAACTGCAAGAAAATATCTTTGATGTAATCAGTGAAAATTCAATATGGATTGAGTATTAGGTGATATTGAGAAATTATT
This sequence comes from Trichechus manatus latirostris, assembly GCF_000243295.1. Taxonomy (NCBI): domain Eukaryota; kingdom Metazoa; phylum Chordata; class Mammalia; order Sirenia; family Trichechidae; genus Trichechus; species Trichechus manatus. The sequence continues at coordinate 3,455,730 of NW_004444130.1, forward strand.
GTTAGTGATATTATTGGTACCCAGAATATGCTTGTTCTTGCATTTCTGTGTGGGGATATATGCCATTTAAACATGGCTGCACTATTGACAACTGCAGCCCCCACAGGCCTCTATGCTGCACAGCATGTTGAGACTTGTCCCCAACATGTTGAGACTTGTCACGACTTGTTTTCCCAAACCTATTGTCCCTTTACTGATTGGCTTGTTTACCTGAATTCCTTCTCCCTTGCCCGCACCCAAAGCCCATTCTTCTGTTATTTGCTTCACTGCTTGCTGTATTGACTATAAATAAACTCCTGGGACTGAAGCCAGGGTAGACTCCTCAGAGTGACCCTCCTGGCCCCACTTCTCTGTAAGAGTTGTGTTTGGTTACTGTCTCTGCCATCCCAACAACCATCGCCACTGCAACATTTCTGTACCTATCTCCTCCCACTAAAGTAAAAGCTGGACCTTGTCTGTCTCTTTAGAGGGCATAGGTATAGCACAGTGGTTAAGAGTACAAACTTCACTCAATCATTTACTGTGTGATCTTAAGCAAGTTACTTAATCTCTCTGTGACTGTTGTTGTTGCTTTTTTTTTTTAATCTATAAAGTGGGAGAAATAATAAAATCCATCTCATCAGCTTGATGTGAAGATTAAATGAGTTAATGTTTGTAAAGCATTTAGAACAATGTCTGGCACACTTATAAAAGTATTTGTCCAGGAATCTTCTAAATCTTGGGTAGGTGAACAACTATATTCTATAGATCTAAGGGAAAGCCTTTTCGTAAGAAAACCCAAGTGGTGGGACAATAGCCCAGCCCAGTTCAGGAGGCCCTAATGACACAGATCGATAATGCTTAGCAAGCACAAGCAGGGGTAGCACACATATGCACATACACCAGAAGACAGTGGGGAATAATTGCCAGAAACCTGGCTTCTGGAACCAGACTGGGTTCAAATCCTGTCTGAACTACCAATGAAATATGTGACTTTGGGCAAGTCACTTCTAACCTGTGCTTCAGCTGACTCTTTTGTAAAATGAGGCGGTAACAACACCTAAACACAGGTTGAAGGGTTGTAAAACAAGATAAACCCTTAGCATAGCCAATGCTCACTAAGCAGTTTATTATTTATTACCTCTGGTATTTGACTCACTCATTCATGGTTTCAAGTCAGTCAAGTCCTTTCTGCTCTTTAAGCCTCAGTTTTCCCATCCTCACAAATGGGAATCTTGACAGCTTTGCCTCCGGTATAAGAGAGAAGAGAACGGAGAATTACCTTTTGCTGGGCATCTATACTGACGTCAAGAGGAGCCTCTATTGTTCCCCATACCAACCAAAATTCAAACTCAGCTGCGACTGGTTTCAAATTCCCTCACCAACTGTTTTCCCTAGAGTTGAGTTCTGTGGAAAAGGCTTCGGAGAGATTTCTAGACTGAAGCTATGCCCTTTGATACTCAAGCTTCAAGAGATAAGGGAGCCACCAACAGTGATCCCGTGTGCAGCTGAAGCCCCAGGGAGACAGTTTCAAACCAGCGCAGGGGCTGTGATGCTCTTTCCACGTTGTTGATGGAACAGCCTCACTCAGCCCTTCTCCTCCCCAACCTCGACCCTTAGCTGCCGGATCAATGCTATTCCCCAACTCTGCGTTGGCCGGGTCCCAAGCCCGCCCCAGGGTAGGGGCATCCCGCCTGGAGAGCCTGCGAACCAACTTACCCAAAAGCTTGGCGTCCTGGCCCGACTGGGGTCGGCAAGGAGGGAGTTCCAGAAGACACCTCTCTCCCGACTCACCCAAAGCTCCTTGACACCGTCTCTTTCAAGTTCTCCCCCGCAGCCAGCCAGCACTTTGCCTTCAGTGGGAGAGTCCACAGGGGCTGATTTGTTCCTTAGGGTCCCAAGCCTATTAAGGGGCACCCAGTGACAAGGGGAAGGGGGCTCTAAGAGCCATGGGCCGGTGCCGGGGGGTTCCAAGACATTGGAGGCACCTGGGGACCCAAGGCCGAGGTAACCTGGCAACAAAGCAGGAGTCCCGGGAATTTAAAAAAAAAAGAAAAAAAAAAAAAGGCGTTGTAAGAATGGGATGTTGGGATGGACAGTTCTGGAGACACAACAAGGGACAGACTTGGGTCCTCCTAACTGGGAGCAGGGAGCTCAGGAGGCACCTAGGCTAAGGCGCAGGGGGGGCAGAAAGCCCCATCCGCGCCCAGCTCTACCTGTGCGACCGCCCGTGCCGGAGCGCTCCTCCGCGCTGCGCTCCACACGACCTCCCGGAGCGCACACAATGAGGCGCTTTCAGAGACGTGGCTGCGGTCCTGGAGCAGGCGGGCGGGAGCGAGGGAGAGAGCGAGGGGGGAGGGACGGAGGGAAGGAAGGAGCCGGTTGGCCCCAACTATCCTCCCCACCCCTGGACCGGAGGAGGGGCGGCCGCAGCAGGGATCCCAGTTAACGGAGGGCACAGGTGGGCGGGGTGGGGCTGGGGGCCCGCGGGAGGCGCAGCCAAGGGTGTCAAAGGGCGCACCCAGGGTCTCCTCTCATCCCACTAATTGACCATAAAGTTGCCCCCCACACACACCCAATCTCCGGCGGAAGGAGGCACCTGGGAGCACAAAAGGCCCTTGTGAAGGAAACTGAATCAATCTTGCCCCTCCTTGCCCTCGGTGGCATCCTCGCAATAAAGTGACTTGGAATCCAAACCGCTTCTCAAGTCCCCAGCCTCAGTCCGAAGCCAAGACCTTGAGACCTTGATGCCTGGGGACCCAAGCCGCCTCCCGAACCGAGCTAGGAGGGGCCGAGAGGCCAGCTGGCCGTCAGGAGCCAGGCCTGCGTCTGTCCCCCTCCTCCAATCCCCTCCCTGCCCAAGCACTTTCCCAACCCGGAGGCGCAGGCTTGAAAGCAAGTTCTGATAAATACAGGATACAATTTTTTTTTATTTTTGCTTTTCCTCTACAAATAACGAGATAGAGCCCAGGCACTTGAAAAGGGTAGAGCATTACAACACCTTGTAATCTGTGGTGGGATCTAAAACTAGAAGTCATTGCTGCTGGGGGTAGGAATTAGTGGAGCCTTCCCAGGATGAGGTTTGGCAAGGCGAACTAAGATCTTTAACAACAATCAGAAGCGTTCTGAATTAATAATTCCTCTCTAGGATCTATATGAAGGAATTAATTTAATCAGGAGCAAGGATTTACACACACAAGTTCACAGAAGTGTTATGATAGAAAAAAAAAGAAACAACGCAAAGATTAGAAAGATGTGTGCCAGAAAGGCAATAGTGATTACTTCTGGGAAGTGAGTTTACAGACAATTGTTTTCTTCTTCAGGTTTCTGTAATTTACACATTTCCCCCAAAGGGTATTTAGAAATTTCCTGGTCAGAAATGAACAAAACCCCTCTTAAAAACTATGAGAGAAAGAAAGAAGATTGAGAATTGCTGTGTTAACCTCAGATGAAGGAATGTAAGTGGGGTATTAGCAACCTCCACAAACAAAGCAGATGTTTTAGGCCACTCCTTACCTGATTCAAACAGAAACTGGCTAATCATTTGACAAAATCAGGGATCTTTTAAAAAAATACTGAATAAATATCTCAAACCCTGACTTTGCCATGAGTTACAGCTGTATATTTCTCATGGTTTCCTCTTGCAGCTACACTGTGTGATTCAGGTTCAGAAGCTACAATATCTGATCTGTAAATAACTCTGTATTCACCAGACATGGTTGTAATTTTCCAGCCTGTGGTTTCCACATGCCATGTGGATTCCACCGAAAACTCACATTTATTTGGTGCTGGACCAGGGGATATTTGCCAAAGAGCTAACGAAAGCTCCAAGTCTGTGGGCAGTGCCCTGGCAAAGCAAGGCTGCTGGTGAGTAACATGGAGAAGTGTGGGCAACCTCTGCCCTCCCCGCTCTTCCCTCACCCTCCAACCCCCTTTCCCTCCACAAATTCACATGCAACCTTCCATTCTCAACATTTTTCATTAGAAAGTTACAAAACATCATGGATTCTTTACACAATTTTCCATTAAAACAATAAAATGCAAAGCAGTGTTTATATACATCTTTAACTATTCCCATTATCTTTCTGTGATTTAAACCAGAAACAATTTTCCATGGTTTAAATCTCAAGAAAAAATTTGCAGTCCTAAATATGAAAGGAAAAGTACAGGTGCCAGTGTTAGGGAATTTTTGTGCTTGAATACTTCAAAATAGCTTTGTTCCCAACACTCTGATCAGCCTGGAAAAAAAAAAAAAAAAAAAGTGCTTTGGAAATAAGAACTGAATCTCCAAGGTAAACTGAGGCACACACTGAGGAGTGTTTGTGAGTGGGCAAAGAAGCATGGGTCATGAGGTCACGTCCTTCTAATGCCAACGATGCTCGGGATCAGAAAGACCCATCGTCCTCTGAGGAGACTGCATGTTTCTACAGGACAAAACGGGATTGAATAATCAGTCTTCAGTGTGTAACCAAGGCCCCTTCTGAGCAGCTCTTCTCCTTCAGACACTCACTTAGCCTGAGGGTTATCCGGCTGGACTGCATGTCACTCTGCTAGGGACCAGGCTGGATGGAATTGCCTGGACTAGCGTCCTCTTCACCCTCTTACTGCTCCATATGTGTTTTCCAAAACTGCCCACTCTGATGGGCACGCTGGTCCTCAGTCAAGGAAAATCCAAGTAGCTGGGCTTCCCGCTAGCTCTCCAAATAAACTCTGTGGTTGTCGGGCAGTGGGAGCCAGTACCAACAACAGCAACTTTGTCATCCACAACCTTTTCAGGAAGGGGGAGGGCTGTCAAGGAAGAGGAGAGGCAAGTGTCTAGGCTGTTGGGTGAGGGCCAGAGAGAAAGAACCTGTTGTTACAGTGCTTACTTCCTCCACTGTGGCTGAGGGGACTGTGAATGAAACAGCACTTCTTACTGCAGCCTGCTACCCCGGGGCACAGACAGAGGGCAAAAGGCAGGGCAAAGAGCCAGCCACAGAAAGGCAGGGATAAAGGGCTGTTCAGCTGAGCTGATGACAGATGACTATGTGATCGACTGAGGGCAGATGGATGGTCCTACTGTCCTCAAGTTGCCCACCCTCATGCACAAACGCGTGCTCTTGTACTTGCATCTCCCCTCCTCCCAGTTAAAAGCCTCTCAGTTCTAGAAATTAAAGTTCTGGATGGGAAATTTAGATGTCCACAAGTGGAAAGTGCTACTGATTTGCATATTTATCATGAGAGCCCTGAAAAAAGAAAGACGTACTTTACAATATAGGAAAGAAATGCATAGCAGGTTCTTTAGTTCAAGAAAGGAAAAGTCTTTGCTTAACCAGAGATGGGACTCTTTCCAAGATATGTGAACTGACTAGTTTGCTCCTGAAATTCAGGTCTAGGGCAAAAAACAAAACAAAAATTGAGTTCTCAAACATTTCCACAAACTAGTCCCTGATGATATTGTAGGCACTTAGAAGATGGAATTTGTATAGAGAAATATTTGAAAGAACTGTGTCTTTGAGGGGAAAAACACATAGGCCAGCACGTGGGCTCTTTTCAGAAATGCAGTGAGAGTTCTCAGAAGGTGACAGTGAGGTAGAAATTGTCTTCTTATGATAAGTGCTCCTTATACAGTTCTCCCTGGGGCGCGGCTGTTACGGGGATTGTGGTCACCACCTGATTTTGAAACACGAATATTTTGATTCTTTCAAACACCCAGAGGAAAATAAGCAGGATACTGACATACTGAACCCAGGCAAATTTTATCATCTCCCAGAATCCTGGTTGATAGGTGCAGACAGTTAAGGAGTCACAAGAGGATACTTTGTAAGTAAACATTAAACTAAGGTTTAGCTCAGGCAGGAAATGGCAAAAATGTTTCAAATACCTTTCAGGGAAAAGGGATAACAAAAGATGATTAAGACATACATTTGGATGATTCTGACCCAGAATTGCTCAGAGAGAAGATACGAACAGGAAATGAAAAATTTCCCCCCATATGAACAGCAGACAGACACAAAGTCATTTGTGTGGGACACTGGTGGTTCAGAGGTGAAATTCTTGCCTCTCATGCTGGAGACCTGTTTGATTCCTGGCCAAGGCACCTTATGCGCAGCCACCATCCGTCTGTATTTAGAGGCTTGCATGTTGCTATAACGCTGAACAGCTTTTAGTGAAGCTTCCAGACGAAGACAGACTAGGAAGAAAAATCTGGTGATCTACTTCCAAAAATCAGGCAATAAAAGCCCGATGGATCACAACGGTATACTCCCCAGCTGACTATGGGGATTGCACAGGACTGAGCAGCGTTTCGTTCCATTGTGCGTGGGGCCAACTCTAGGGAAGCTAACCACAACATAACACTGTAGTATTTTCTAATCTAAGGCTTACCACATCTGTTCCTACTTGGGACAACAAAGGGATCCTTTTTTCTACAGGTGGAAACTGAGCTTACTATTGGTTCACAGAAAGGATATGCAATGACTTCCACAGGGTACCGGATGACAGCATTAATCACAAACGGAGCTTCGGCAGCCCTTCCCACCAGCCAGATGGGGTTAGGGTCCATCAGGATGGTGGTGACTGCAATCAAATCATGGATCATTAATCATGGATGGCAAAATACATTGAGTGGTATTTTAGTTATCTAGTGCTGCTACAACAGAAATATCACAGTGGATGGCTTTAACAAACAAAAATTTATTTTCTCACAGTTTATGTGGCTAGAAGTTCAAACTTAGGATGCCGGCTCTAAGGGAAAGCTTTCTCTGTTGGCTCTGGAAGAAGGTCCTTGTCTCTTTAGAGCTTCTGCTCCTAGGAGATCTTCATGTGGCTTGGCATCTCTCTTCCCCCCATCTCTGTTTCTTTCACTTGCTTGTTTAATCTCTGTCATATCTCAAAAGAGATTGACTCAAGACACACCCTACATTAATCTTGCATCATTAATATAACAAACACAACCAAATGGGATTATAACCACTGGCATAAAGGTTAGGATTTACAACACATATTTTTGGGGGACACAATTAAATCTGGAATGTTCTTTTGACCCCTGGGGCAAATTCTGCATTTCAGAACTTATCCCGAAGAAATAATTCAAAGACAGCGTGCAGATGTTGAAAAGAGGTTCAACATCATTAGTCATCAGGGAGCTGCAAATCAAAACCACAAGGAGATACTACTTCGCTCCCATTAGAATAGCTAAAATAAAATTTTTTTTTAAAAAAAGTAAAATAACAAATGTTGGTGAGGATGCAGAGAAATCAGAACCTTCATCCACTGCTGGTGGGAATGCAGAATGGGACAGCTGCTGTGGGAAACAGTTTGGCAGTTCCTCAAAAAGTTAAAAATACAGCTATCATTTGACCCAGCAATCCCACTCTTAGATATATACCTGAGACTTGAAAGCAGTAATTCAAACAGACACATACATGTACACCAATGTTCACTGCAGCACTAATCATAATAGCCAAAAGGTGGAAATGACCCAAATGTCCATCAACAGATGAATGAATAAACAAAATGTGGTATACACATACAATGGAATACTATTCTGTCATAAAGAAAAATGAAATTTGATGTATGTGACAACACCTTGAAAACATGTTGAGTAAAATAAGTCAATCACAAAAGGACAAATATAATATAATTTCACTAATACAAAACACTTAAAATAGGTAAATGTATAGAGATCAGAGTTTAACAGTGGTTACCAGGGGCAGGAGGGAAGGGGAAAGTGGGAAATCTTTGTCTAGTTAACACCGAGTTTTTATTTATGGGCATGGGATACATGGCAATGGATATTAGTGATGGTTGCACAACATTGACTGATTTAATTGGTTTCACTGAATTGTACAAGTGACAAACGTCCACTTGGCAAATGTGTTACTATCTATCTATCCCTTTTATTTTATTGTTGTTGTTGAGGATATACACAGCAAAACATACATCAATTCAACAGTTTCTACATATAAATTCAGTGACATTGATTACATTCTTTGGGTTGTGTAACCAATTCTCACCTTCCTTTTGAGTTGTTCCTCCTCCATTAACATAAACTCACTGCCCCCTGAGGTAGGTCCTATCTAATCTTTCCAATTGCTGTTGTCAATTTGATCCCATATAGATAGATCTTAAAATAGCAAAATGCTCAAGGCAGACCTTTTCTACTAGCTTAGCTAAACTACTGCTCAGTTTTAAGATGACTTCAGGGGATACTTTTGGTTTAAAGTTTAATGATTATCTCAGGGCAATAGTTCATGGCTCCAGAAAGTCTAGAGTCCATGGCTTAGTTATCTAGTGCTGCTATAACAGAAATACCACAAATGGATGGCTTTAACAAAGAAAAACTTATTCTCTCACAGTCTAGGAGGCTAGATGTCCGAATTCAGGGTGTTAGCTCCAGCGGAAGGCTTTCTCTCTCTGCTGGCTCTGGGAGAAGGTGCTTGTCATCAATCTTCCCCCTTCAAGGAGCTTCTCAGAATAGGGACCCTGGGTCCAAAGGATGCCCTGTTCTCCTGGCTCATATTTCTTGGTGGTATGAGGTCCCCACATGTCTCTGCTCACTTCCCTCTTTTATATCTCAAAAGAGATTCGTTTAAAACACAACCTAATCTTGTAGATTGAATCCTGCCTCATTAACATAACTGCTGCTAATCCCACCTCATTAACATCATAGAGGTAGGATTTACAACACATAGGAAAATTACATCAGATGACAAAATGGTGATCACACAGTACCGGGAATCATGGACTAGCCAAACTGACACACATTTTCGAGGGACATCATTCAATCCATGACAGTCCATGAGAATTTGAAATTCTGTTCTGCATCTTCCCCATTTTGATCAGGATTCTTCTATAGAATCTTTGATTAAAACACTCAGTAATGGTAGCTAGGCACCATCGAGTTCTTCTGGTCTCATAGCAAAGGAGGCAATTGTTCATGGAGGCAATTAGTCACATATTCCATGTTGTTGTTAGGTGCTGCAGAGCCGGTTCTGACTCACAGTGACCCTATGTACAACAGAATGAAACAGTGCCCGGTCCCGTGCCATCCTCACAATTGCTGTCATGCTTGAGCTTATTGCTGTAGTCACTGTGTCAATCCATCTCATTGAGGGTCTTCCTCTTTTTTGCTGACCTTCCACTTTACCGAGCATAATGTCCTTCTCCAAGGACTGGTCCCTCCTGATAACATGTCCAAATTATGTGAGAAAAAGTCTTGCCATCCTTGCTTCTAAGGAACATTCCAGATCCTCCTATTCCTGACTCTCCTTATTCCTCTATGCTTCAGGCGTACAGAGACCAGTTGTGCCTTGGATGGTAGCTTGCAAGCTTAAGACCCTAGGCACTAAACAACAAACTAGGAGGTAGAACAGAAGCACTAAATACATTATTAGGCCAGTTAACTGAAGTGTCCCATGAAATCATGACCCTAAACCGCCAAACCAAGGAACAAAATCCCATGAGGTGTTTGGTTGTACATAAGCAGCCTCAGCAGCTATTCTTTTTTTTTTTTGTCGTTGTTGTAAATGTATCTGTTATGGATTAAACTGTTCCCTCTCAAAATATGTGTTGTAAATCTTAACTTCTATGCCTGTGGTTATAATGCCATTTGGGAATGGGTTGTCTTTATTACGTTAATGAGACAGGATTAGTATAAGGTGCATCTTGAGTCAATCTCTTTTGAGATATGACAGAGATTAAACAAGCAAGCAAAAGAAGCAGAGATGAGGGCAGAGAGATGCCAAGCCATAAGATCTTCCAGAAGCAGAAGTTCCAAAGAGACAAGGACTTTCTTCCAGAGCAGACAGAGAGAGAAAGCCTTCTCCTACAGCCGGCACCCTGAATTTGGACTTCTAGTCTCCTAAACTGTGAGAAAATAAATTACTGTTCGTTAAAGCCACCCATTTAGGGTAGTTCTGTGATAGCAGCGCTAGATAACTAAGACAATATCTATCTCACAACTTTTGCCAATACAACTTTTTACAGGTGTACAACTAATTGACATCAATTATAATAACTGGCTGTGCAATCCTACCTTAATCAATTAGATATTTTCATCACTGTTAACTCCCTCCTTTCCCCCTCCCTTCCACCTCTGGTAATCACTAATAAACTATGATATCTTTACATTTGTCTTTTCTTGTCTTTTTATATAAGTGAGGTCATACAATATTTGTCCTTTTGTGATTGACTTATTTCACTCAGCATAAATGTCTTCAAGCTCCATCCATACTGTAGCACGTTATCAAGACTTCATTTTTCCTACTGAGTAGTATTCCACTGTATGTATGTACCATATTTTGTTTATACATTCATGTTGCGGGGCATTTATGTTGTTTCCACCTTTTGGCTATTGTGAACAGTGCTGCAATGAACATTAGCGTATAAGCCTCTGAGTCTCTGCTTTCTAGTCTTTTGGATATACACTTAGGAGGGGAATGCTGGGTCATATGGTAGTTCTATTTTTAGTTTTTTGAGAAGCTGCCACACTGTTTTCCACAAGGGTTGTACCATTTTGCATTCCCACCAGGAATGGATAAGCGCTCCAATTTCCACACATCCTCGACAACATTTGTTTTTGTTTTTCATCGGAGCCATCCTAGTGGGAGTTAAATGATATCTCATTGTGGTTTTGATTTGCATTTCTCTAACGGCTAACGACACTGGGCATCTTTTCATGTGTTTGGTGGTCATTTGAATGTCCTCTTTGGGGAAATGTCTATTCAAGTCCTTAGCCCATTTTATGATTGGGTTATTTGTCTTTTTGCTGTTAAAATGTTGAAGTTTTATATACGTATTGATGTCATCTCTATTTTTTACAATAAAAAAATAAAAACTACTTCCTTTGAAAGAAAAAAGCATGTGCAAAGTTGTTCACACAATATTTGTTAAAATACATTAAAATACTTATGTCTGAGGTGTGATGGATCTTTTCGTGTGGACTTTCTCGCCACGGTCTTATAACTTCCACCCAGGTGATTGGGTGGGACTGTGCGAATGCACTAACTGTGGCGCACCAAGAGGAATGGTCACTTTTGCCATCTCGCTGGGCTTGGGGTAAGCCATGCCAGAGGTGGGAAAGAGAGGATCCCACTACCACCAAGCCAGGAGAGACTGGCAGGAGACAGTGCAGTGGGCTTCCTTGCCCACAGAGTGAGAAAGCTGAGTGCCTCTGGACTGCAGCTGACTGGCAGAGTGGGATGCCTTGGGGTACTTATTGGCAGAGCTAAAAGAGCTCTGTAACACTTGCCTGAAAAGGGCAGATGCCCAGGGCCAGAGAGAGGCCTGCCTGTGAACGCCACTGAGAAGAGGATGTCCTGGTGGAACAATTATATCCTGGGTGTCCCTCAACCTTAATTATAACCTGTTACTTCCCTAATAAATCCTATAATCGTGAGTATTGTCTGTGAGTTCTGTGTGGCCACTGCAATGAATTATCGAACCCAGCAGAGGAGTAGAGAGTGCTGTGGAAGGGATGGTTGGTGTCAGAATTGGTAAAGATGGTGGAGAGAGGAGGCGTGTCTCACCTCCGCCTCATAGGAATCAGCTGGGCTGTTGATCTTGATTCTCCTTCTCCCTTCTGAAGTTAGAAGAGGTCAAACTACACCCTCACACCATTTTTACAATGTCAAAAACTTGAAACAGTCTACGTGTTCTTTTACATTTGCCAAATAGCTAAATGAAAGAATACTGTGCTGCCATTAAAAATAACACCAATTAGAACTTTGCAGCAGTGTGAGGGAATATTTATATTACAAAGTTAAATAAAAACAATTCGATGATTCCAATTGTATGACATTCTGGAAAGTCAAAACTATAGAGACAGTGAAACGATCAGTGGTTGCGAGGAGTTTGGTGGGGGAAGGGATAAACAGGTGGAGCACAGTTCATTTTTATGGCAGCGAAACTCTTCTGTATGATATTGTATAGTGGACACATGACATTATGCATTTGTCAAAACCCATAGGACTGTACAACACAAAGAATGAACCTTAATGTAAACTGTGGACTTTAATTAATAATAATGTATCAATATTGGTTTAACCATTAATCAATTCGAACAAATGTATCACAGGAGCACAAGATGTCAATAGGAAAAACAGCATATGTGGGGAGGGGGACATATGGGTACTTCCTGTACTTACAACATGATTTTTCTGTAAATCTAAAACTGCTTTAAAAAATAAAGTCCACTTTAAAAAAACCAAAGTGGATCCCAAAGTATCTCTACTATGATAGTGCTGTATGTGTGTGTATATATATACATATATATACACACACTATATATATATATATACACACAGTATATAAAAACTGCATATGGACAAAGACTGGAAGAAATAAAGAAAAAAAAGTTGATGTGTAGGCCAATGTTGTTTAGTTTTGTTTTTTAAATTTCCTTTATTACTGGAATAATGCTGACAACGTATTACATACAATCAGGAAGAAGAAACTGGAACAGCAGTCGTCCCCCAACTTGTTAAATGTCTGTGTCTAATATCCATGGTGTCTGGTTGCCATGTAACACTTGGGTACCTTTAGAGAAAACCTCAGACCACCAACCAACCAAAGGTACTGAGTCAAGCACAAGAGTACGTGGATGGTCCTAAGAGCATCTCCTGTGTAAGGGATAAAGACACCCTGCCTTTTGGCCAGAACCTTTCACGCTTCCATTCTCCTACTTGGACTGCTAATATGGCATAAGTCAACCATATTATCTTCTTTCCTCTGAAAAGTACGCACAACAATTTGTCTATGCCTTCTTTTACAGATGTGCTGAGGGGAGCTACTCAATTAAGTCAGTGGTGGGATGAATATGGCAATTAATCATCACTACTAACCTGCCGGACCATAGGTGTAGCCTGGGGGGAAGAATAGACAAATCCTGGGTAGTCCACTTGCATTCCATGACCGAGTGTTCACTGGTTTGACATTTTCATCCCGACAAGGATTTCAACTGTTTCCCTCCATTGCTCCCATTAACCTGGAAAGTTCCTGAGCAGGGGCTGAATGAACTCCACCCAAGACTCACCATTCCTTTCCTGGTAGGCAGCAACAATGTGGGTGAGGTCATAGTCATAGGCAAAAGGGCTGGTCCCACTGACGACAGACACCTAGGATCAAAGGAGGAAACAGTGTGAGTGCCCGAGCTGCTTCACCTCTATTCTTTTTACCCTCCTGTCCACACAAGCTAATCCCAGAACATACTCTCTTGTTCTTGGTGGGCTATTCCAGAGTCAATAATCTTCAAGGATGATTAAACTTTCTCTTGCAACAATTTAAGTCCATTTAATTTCACTCTTTTCCTTTGTGGGGATGGAAACAGGGGGTTAATATGCACCGTTTACAGGTTTTAAAGATGTTCATAAAATACCCCTCTCAATTCCAATGAGAGAAATAATTCTTCATCTTTCTCTTGTTCTTTTCTGGACTCTCTCTAGTTTGTCTCTTTCAAATGTAGAGATTGAAATAGGAAGAAATGAAAATAGTAAGCATACTAATCCTTCAAAGAAGGAAAGGATTTCCTGCCCTTGAATATTATATTCCCACTGATATAATCTGATACGTAAACTTTTTAATCAACAGTGTGTTATAAAGTTTATCTTATAGTTCCTTTTTTAAAAAAAAATTATGTTTATTATAGCTTCTTGTTGTTGCTGATTCCGACTCACAGTGACCCTACAGGACAGAGTAGAACTGCCCCATAGGGTTTCCAAAGAGTGGCTGGTGGATTTGAACTCTTGACCTTTTGGTTAGCAGCCTGAGCTCTTAACCACTTTGCCACCAGGGCTCCCTACTATAGCTAGGGTAACTATACTTCCTGGTTGATCTAGAACAGTCCTGATTTATGCCTCTAATAATTGCTAATATATCCTTCTCAGCTTCTAAAGGAGCCCAACTGTTATGGATTGAATTGTGTTCCCCCAAAATATGTGTTATAAATCCTAACCTCTCTGCCTGTGGTTATAATCCCATTTGGGAATGGGTTGTCTTTGTTATGTTAATGAGGCAGGATTAGTGTAGGGTGTGTTTTGAGTCACTCTCTTTTGAGAAATAAGAGGTTAACAAAGAGAAGCAGAGCTGCGTGAGGTAAGATAACTGCCAAGACACATAGAGATCTCCAAGGAACCAGGAAGCAGAAGCTGAAGAGAGAAGGACCTTCCTCCAGGGGAGAGAAAGAAGGCATTATTCTAGAGCCAGCGGCCTGAATTCAAACTTCTAGCCTCCTAAACCGTGAGAAAATAAATTTCTGTTTCTTAAAGCCACACACTTGTGCTATTTCTGTTACAGTAGCACTAGATAACTAAAACACCAATCCAACTGACATGGTCCCCTTTGTGTTAAGATAAAGGTTAGGAACAAGTGATTAGATACATGACTTCTGAACTCAGGCAGATAGTTCCTCCTTCTTTACTTTTAAGCTGTGGGACTTTGCGAAAAGTAATTAATCCCTGTAAACCCAAGTTTCCTCATGTGTAAAATGAGAGTTCATTCTTTTAACAAATACGTCTGAGTGCTTACAATGTGTCAGACATACAAGATGTCAGTGCTTTTAACACGGAGGGAGAGACAGCAAATAAACAAAATAAAAACATAACTTTGATATGTCAGGTGGCAGTAAGAAAAATAAATCTGGGTGAGGGATGACACATGGAGGGGGGAATGCTAGTTGAGAAAGAAAGGTCAGGGAAAGACCAGTGTTCAGATGACACTGAACAGGGACCAGAATGGGGTAGTAGAATAAGCCATGTGGATACCTGGCAGAGGGAATGGTATGTGCAAAAGCCCTGAGGCAGGAGCTGCTTCATGGGTTCAAAGAACAGCAAAAACGCCAGTGTGGCTGGGAAGGAGCAAGATGGAAAGTGGTAGGACAAGCAGCTGGAGAGCTTGGAAATGACAACTGTAGGCATCTCATGAGGTTGCTCTGATGATTAAAAGACATGATACACATAAACCTCTTAACAGAGTTGGCATATATTACATGCTCAATAAACAGTGGCTAATATTATTTTTGAAATGTTTTACATGAACTAAAAACGATCACTTGGAATATACCCTGTGTGTGTAACTGAAAACAATAAAGAAATTAGTTATCTGATAAAGACAAAAATTGATTTTTTTCTTGTCAAGGTGTAAAAATAGGTGTAGCTGTTTTCATATATACATATACACATACATATATATATATATTTTCTTTCTTTCGTTGGAAGTTTTTTTAATTACCTTTTTAATCTCTTCTCTTGTTATGGGTGTTTCCATATTGTGAAAAAATTCATGGTAAGAATTTCTCAGAAGTCCTCTTCTATGCCACCCAACAGAAAAATGCTATTTCCAACATTCATTTTTCCCTCCTCAAAGAACTTGATAAACATTAACATATAGAAACAAAGGGGTTGGACAACAAGAAGCATCCTTACATTGTACCGCACATCTAAGCCACCAGAGCTTAGGGGCTCCTTCTGCTGCAGCTTCAGATCTCCATTCACATACAACTGGGACCCCGGAACAGCGAAGGAGGACTGCAGAAATGCCATGCTCTGCATCACAAACGTCGACATCCTCTGAAATCATCAGAAGTAGAGACAATACACACTGTGGTCAGACTGGAAGGGCTCTGGGCTCTAAGAGTCATCTGTCTGGGGTTGCAACCTAACGGTCCCTCACATACTCAGGTGAGCCATGCAGGAAGCACTCTGCTCAGAACCCTCTAAACTACTAATAGCTCATATTAATTAATATGACATGGATGAGAAATATACAATTTGCCTAAATTAAATCCCAAACTATACCTCAGAAAAGAGTCTTCTCAGAAAGGATATTCATAGAAATCAGAAGGAGGGGTCTGTTCAATTAAAGGCAAAGAGCGAGAAGAGAGAGAGGACGGGCCTCCCTAACGAATCAACTCACGTGCAACTGGTAGGAGAAAGTTAAGATGAGCTGCACACCAAGAACATGCTCCGTGGACTGCAGGGGAAGCTCCAGTTTAAAATGTAACATGTCTATTTTCCCATCCTGATTCTTGTCTTCTTCTCTAGTCTAGAAAACCCAAAGAGGGCCAGTTAACCGGGTTCTTAGTAAGTTCACGAAGAATCCATATCACTGCTATATATAATGACCCACTATCCTGCTGTACGCAGGCATTATCTCTCTCACCAAATGAAAAAGAAAGAAAATGAACAGTTGTAGGTGAATCATATTGGGAAAAACACACACAATGTGCATGGCCCTGGAACTACATACTTTGCTGCTCAAACGTTCAAGGGCCAAACTGGATGAGAACTTGAAATGGCAACAGCAAGAGCAATAAGCACCTCTTTCAATGGCCTCATTTGACCTCTTTTTTTGGTTTTGTTTTTCTTTTCTTTTTTTTTTTTAATCATGCCTAGTTTGTAAGGAAAATTTAAATAGCACATCAGAATTGTCTTATATTTCTCTAGAAATCAACTTTTCAGAATAGAAGAAAATACATAGTTAAATGCTTTACCCTAATCATTATGCATTACCTAAATAAACTTAACAGAAACTAATCAAATGTGCAATCAAGATGAATTGATAATTACTGGTGATTGGAATGTGAAAGTTAGAAACGAAGAAGGATCAGTAGTTGGAAGATATGGCCTTGGTGACAGAAACGACATGGGAGATTGCATGATAGAATTTTGTAAGACCAACGACTTATTCACTGCAAACACCTTTTCTCAGCAACATAAATGGTGACTATACATGTGGACCTTGCCGGATAGAATACACAGGAATCAAATCCACTACATCTGTGGAAAGAGATGCTGGAGAAGCTCAATATCATCAGTCGGAACAAGGCCAGAGGCCAAATGCAGAACAAACGATCAACTGTTCACATGCAAGTTTAAGTTGAAAATGAAAAAAATTAAAACAAGTCCACAAGAGCCAAAGTATGACCTTGAATATATCCCACCTGAATTTAGAGATCATCTGTCATGGACTGAATTTTGTCCCCCAAAATTGTGTATATCAATTTCGCCAGACCATGATTCCTGGTATTGTGTGATTGTCCACCATTTTGTCATCTGGTGTGATTCTTCTATGTGTTATAAATCCTGCCTCTATGATGTTAATGAGGGGGGATGGGCAGCAGTTGTGTTGATGAGCCAGGACTCAATCTATGGGATTGGATTGTGTCTTGAGCTGGTTTCTTTTGGGATATAAAAGAGAGAAGCAAGCAGAGAGACAGGGTGACCTCATACCACCAAGAAAGCAGTGCCGGGAGCAGAGCACGTCCTTTGGACCTAGGGTTCCTGCGCAGAGAAGCTCCTAGTCCAGGGGAAAATTGATGAGAAAAAGACCTTCCTCTAGAGCCAACAGAGACAGAAAGCCTCCCCCTGGAGCTGACACTCTGAATTTGGACTTTTAGCCCACTTCACTGTGAGGAAATAAATTTCTCTTTGTTAAAGCCATATACTTGTGGTATTTCTGTTATAACAGCATTAGATAACTAAGACACCATCTCAAGAATAGATCTGATGCACTGAACGCTAATGACTGAAGACCAGACGAGCTGTGGGATGACATCAAGGTCATCATACATGAAGAAAGCAAAAGGTCATTAAAAAGACAGAGAAGAAAGAGAAGACCAAAATGGATGTCAGAAGAGACTCTGAAACTTGCTCTTGAAAGTACAGCAGCTAAAGCTAACAGACGAAATGATTAACTAAAAGAGCTGAATAGAAAATGTCAAAGGGTGGCTTGAGAAGACAAAGTAAAGTATTATAATGAAATGTGCAAAGACCTGGAGTTAGAAAACCAAAAGGGAAGAATACACTTAGCATTTCCCAAGCTGAAAGAGCTGAAGAAAAAATTCAAGCCTCGAGTTGCAATATTAAAGGATTCTATGGGCAAAATACTGACTGATGCAGGAACCATCAAAAGAAAATGGAAGGAATACACAGAGTCACTGCACCAAAAAGAACTGGGCAATGTTCAACCATTTCAGGAGGCCGCAAACGATCAAGAACCGATGGTACTGAATGACGAAGTCCAAGCTGCACTAGAGGCACTGGTGAAAAACAAGGCTCCAGGAAATGACAGAATATTAACTGAGATGTTTCAACAAACAGATGCAATACGGGAAGCACTCACATATCTATGCCAAGAAATGTGGAACACAGCTACCTTGCCAACTGACTGGACGAGATCCATATATGTGCCCATTCCAAAGAAAGGTGATTCTGTGGAATGTGGAAATTATCAAATAATATCATTAATATCACATACAAGTAAAATTTCACTGAAGGTAATTTAAAAAAATGGTTGCAGCAGTACATCAACAGGGAATTGCCAGAAATTCAAGCGGTATTCAGACCAGGATGTGGAATGGGGATATCATTGCTGATACCAGATGTATCTTGGCAGAAAGCAGAGAATACCAGAAAAATGTTTACCTGTGTATTATGGATTATGGAAAGGCATTTGACTGGGTGGCTCATAACAAATTATGGATAATATTGTGAAGAACGGGTATTCCAAAACACCTAATTGTGCTCACGAGGAACCTGTACATAGACCAAGAGGCAGTCATTTGAATAGAACAAGGGGATACTGAACAGTTTAAAATCAGAAAAGGTGTGTGTCAGGGTTGTATCCTTTCACCATACTTATTCAATCCGTATGTTGAGCAAATAATTCAAGAAGCTGGAATATATGAAGAAGAACATGACATCAGGATTGGATGAAGACTCATTAACAACCTGCAATGTACAGATGATACAACCTTGCTTGCTGAAAATGAAGAGGATTTGAAGCACTTACTGATGAAGATCAAAGACTACAGCTTTCAGTATGGATTACACCTCAACATAAAAAAAAAAGAAAATCCTCACTACTGGACCAATAAGCAACATCATGATAAATGCAGAAAAGACTGAAGTTGTAAAGGATTTCATTTTACATGGATCCACAATCAACACCCATGGAAGCAACTGTAAAGAATTCAAACAATGGGACTTCTGGGTAATATGGCGGTATAGTCAGAAGCACCACGCCGTCCCTCCACAGCAAAGATCAGAAAAACTAAGACAAATAGAGTCACACGTCAATCCTGAAACCCTAAGCATCAAATGAAGAGATAAAGAACTCAGCCAAGCACTAAATGGAATAAGAAACTGACCAAGAACAGACAGCGAGGAGATATACATGCAGAGGTCCCCTATCAGCTACCTCAGCACAGATCTGCCATCTTGGACTCTTACCAGAGATCAGCAAACAGCGGGTATGAGAAAGCAGCTTCCTGGAGCTTCCAGCAGGAGACAGAACAGCCAGTAACCGGCGATAGAGACTTTCCCACCCCCCACCCTTCTTCACCCCCACTTAGCCTCCTCTGCTTCCTGCAGCCACAGTCTCCTGGCCGGGAAGCACCAGCTTCACCCCAGTACCATTTGGATTCCACCCGCTCTCACTGGCTGGCTCCCTCAGTGCCTTCTATCGGCTGCTGGTGTTGCTTTTTTCCGCTTCTTTAGATTTCTTCCTTACCTCTCACCAACTCCACCTCTTTTCTCTCAAATACCTGGCTCCATGCGCCATCTTTGCTTCTTCCTGAAAGGCTATGAGACACTGCTCAACTGTGAAACTGATTCCCGGCCAGTGCTACCATGCCGGTGGGACCCCTGGGGATTTTTTGTTTGTTTGTTTGCTCTGATTTGTTCTGGTTTGATTTGTTTGTTTTCTTTTTCTTTTCTCAGCTTGGGAGCCACTTCTAGCCGGACAGTACCACGCGGCTTGGAAGCTACTCTCTTACTCTGTGCAGACGCACAGGGACATCCCTGGGAGCATTTCTTTTTTTCTGCTTTTTTTGTTCTGTTTTGTTTTTTTGGTTTTTTCTCTCTTATTCCATTTTTGTCTTTCTTCATTTCCAGTTTCTCAAATTATTCATTTTTTTCATTCACCCTTTTTCTTTTTTTTTCATTTCTGTTTTTCCCCATTTCTCAGTCTCTCATCTCTCCACTCCAATAGCAAGCTCCCTTAGCACTCTCTTTCGTTTGTGTGTATGTTTTTGGCTCCTGTTCCTCTTTCCTCTCTCTCATCTTTCCCATACCCATCTTAGCTCCACACATCACAATGTACCCCCTCCTTCCTGCCTACCTGCACTGTGCACTGAACATCACACTCCCAAGCAGCACAGGTACAGCCTACTGGAACCTGCCCTGCACTTATTCCTGGTCCGCACTGTCAGCCCTGGTATGTGCCACAAACAACCCATCACAGCAACTCCCCTTCAGCTGGACCTGCCCTGCTGTACCATAACTGAGTGACTGACTCTTCCCATTGGAGAAGGAGGTGAAAAGTATGTCCACAGACGAGGAAACAACAAAGAATGCACATTCTGCCTGCTAAGATGTAACCAAATAAAACAAAATAGCAGGACAAAACAAACAAATCTACAATCAATAAATGAGGAAAAAAACCACTGAATGCCCTGAAGACAGCAGACAATATCAAAACATTTACAAAAACAGGACAGGATGGTTCCAGTAGGAGTCCAAAATAAAACACCAGATGACCTTCCAGTAGAAGAAAAGGCACTAGACCTAACTGATAGGGAATTCAAATCTCTAATATTCAGAATTATCCAAGAGTGGAAGCAAAAAGCAGACAAAAGTGAGGAAAAAATAGACAAATTCATGGAAAAGGCACACAAATTCATGGAAAATACAGACCAAAAAAAAGGACGAATTCAAGAAAATAATACAGGAACAAAATGCTAAAACAAATTCACAACTACATATCATACAAAAACAACAATTAAAAATCCAAAAGATAAACAACAAGATTTCAGAAATGAACAGTGTCATAGAAGGGCTGAGGAGCAGGTTTCAAACAATGGAAGACAGGATCAGTGAAACTGAAGACAAACACTTGGATACAACTCTGAGGAAAAATCAGAAAAAAGAACGAAGAAAAATGAAGAAACTCTGAGAATTATGTGGCATACAATCAAAAGCAAAAATCTGCGAGTGATCGGAGTTCCAGAACAGGGAGAAAACAGAAAACACAGAGAGAATCATTGAAGAATTGCTGACAGAAAACTTCCAAATATCATGAAAGATGAAAAGCTGACCAACCAAGAAGCTCAACGAACCCCATACAGGATAGACCCCAAAAGAAAATCACCAAGGCATATCATAATCACACTCGCTAAAACCAAAGACAAAGAATCCTAAGAGCAGCTAGAGAAAAACAAAAAGTCACATACAGAGAAGAAACAATAATACTAAGCTCGGATTATTCGGCAGAAACCATGCAGGCAAGAAGGCAATGGGATAACATATACAAAACCTTGAAAGAAAAAAATTGCCAGCCAAGAATAATA
>NW_004444130.1:3478864-3482392 GCF_000243295.1 Trichechus manatus latirostris
TGTGAGATCAAATTGACAATAACAACTCAAAAGGTTTGATGGGAAGCCTAGGGGACAGCGAGTTGAAGATAACGGTGATGGAATAATTTGGAAAAGGATAGTGAGAATAGCAGCACAACTGGAAGAATGTAATTGATGTCACTGAATTGTACATGTAGAAACTTTTGAAATGGAGTAACTTTGGCTATGTACATTTTCACCAAAAAAACACTCCCCCAAGGTCGAGAAGGTAGAGTGTTGACATGTCGCGGAGTTGTCTACCAATGTCATAAAACAATATGTGTACCGACTGTTTAATGAGAAACTATTTGTTCTATAAATCTTCATCTAAAGTACAATAAAAAAAATTTAAATATGAAAAAAAAGAGAATTCAAACAACGTATTACACTGAGCAAATCTGCTGCAAAAGATCTAAAGAGTTAAAAAGCAAAGATGTCACTTTAAGGACGAAGGTGCACCTGATCCAAGCCATGGCACCTAACATGGATGGAACTGTGTTCTCCAAAAAGATATTTTGAAATCCTAATCCCTGTACCTCTGAATGTGACCCTATAAGACACACTGGAGTACGGTAGGTCCTAATCCTTTATGACTCCTACCCTTATAAAAGAGGAAGCGGACACATTAGGAAGATGCCATTTGAAGATGCATCTACAAGCCAAGGAACCCAAGAATTGCTGGGAACCACCAGAAGCTAGGAGAGGAGTATACGACAGTTCTTCTGTCAGAGCCCTCAAAAGGAATCAATACAGTTGATAGCCTGATTAGGTCTTCTAGGCTCCAAATTGTGAGAAAATAAACTTGTGGTCGTTAAAGCACGCAGTTTGTGGTATTTTTGTTACAGAAGCCCTAAAAAACTATGACAAGGGGACTTAGCAGAAGTTCTGCTAGTAGACGGTAAAAGCAGGATTTGAAATAAGGCCTTTGACTTCAAATCTAGTCCTTTCCAGGACACCACACTATAAAATTCCAAGACTTAAAAACACACATATACACCAGAGCAAAGACACTGGTTGGCTAGGACAAGTCTTTCTGCAAAAAGGCAGCATCAACAAGTGTAAGTCTGTATACCTGCCTGGGTGCACACTTATACTCCAAGTTGACAGAGCAGAGGGATCTGGCACAGCACCATAATCAAGAGAAACATTGGTTGACATCGTTCAATAATCTATGAAGTATTTTTTGAGGACCCACTAAGGTCTATGGGGTTGCTATGAGTTGGAATCAACTCGACGGCAATGGGTACTATGTGCCAGGCACTGTTTCAGGTGCTGGGAATATAATGATAAACAAAATAGACAAAGTCCCTACCTTCATGGAGCTTACATTCTAACCAGGGAGGTAGAAAACAAATCAATATACAACAATGTCAAGCAGTAATAAGTACCACAAAGAAAAAAATAAAGGGCTTTTAGACTTAGACAAAGGAGCATTGGTGGTGTAACAGTTAAGCACTCAGCTGCTAACCAAAACAGTTAAATGCTCAGATCCCATGGGAGAAAGACCTGGCGATCCGCTCCTGTACAGCCTAGAAAACCCTATAGGACAGTTCTAACTTGTCACATAAGGCTGTCAGCGGTCTATTCTAGTTTATTTACAGCAGAATGTAAAAAAAAATTGGCATAGCGGCACTTGTGAAAATACGTGGAGGGGGTTGGGAGCGGTTGGTAAAACAAACGTAGAAGGCATGCATTATTTGCGTAAAAATATGGTATGCTCTTTTAAGAATTATCTGTATGGGATTAAAGCAACAACAGAAACTCAGAAGATTAGATAGAAACCTTTGGAGGCAGTGAGTTTTGTTAATGAGGGAGGAAAAACAGAGAAAAGGAGGGTGAGAATGGTTGCACAACTCCAAGAAAGTAATCAATGTCACTAAATTGTACATGTAGAAACAACTAAATTGGTGTGTGTTTCCTGTGTACATTTTCAACAACAACAAAATAAATTAAAAATAAATAATAACAAAAACTAGACTTTTAAAACCCTAAAAACAGGGGCTCTAGAGATGTTGTTCAAAGTGAGCTGACCAAAACAGAAGCAAGGTCATTTCCAACTTTGAGGCATTTTCCCAAATTAACATCTGCAAAGCCACCTCCTAACCTTGATGTAAAACCACTGTTTCCTTGGCTTCCTGAGCAGAGAGTTTCCTGGACAGGTTGTAGTCCAGTCTGGCTTTATATTCAGAACTAGAAAATAAAAGTATTTTGTTGCCATAAGGGTTAGTAGTATAAATAATACTTCTCTCTCTCTCTCGGCTCTCTGAGAGTCAGTCTGAGGACTGACTCTACCTTTATTTTTTCTGACGGCCTCCCCGTTAGCTCAACATGATTTTATTGTATAAGCTATCTTTCCCCACTGATTTAAAATGCCACCTTTTTATACTTTTTATATCTGTCCCCAAATCACATTGTTTTATTTAATATAGCTTAATGATACAGTTTAATATCTAGTAG
The DNA here is from genome assembly GCF_000243295.1 of Trichechus manatus latirostris. Taxonomy (NCBI): domain Eukaryota; kingdom Metazoa; phylum Chordata; class Mammalia; order Sirenia; family Trichechidae; genus Trichechus; species Trichechus manatus. Next base: position 3,481,322 of record NW_004444130.1, read on the forward strand.
AGTTAAAGTGTTAAAAAGCAAAGATGTCATTTTGAGGACTAAGGTGTGCCTGACTCAAGCCATGGTATTTTCAATCGCCTCAAATACACACGAAAGCTGGACAATGAATAAGGAAGATGGAAGAATTGATGCCTTTGAATTATGGTACTGGTGAAGAATACTGAATATACCATGGACTGCCAGAAGAATGAACAAATCTGTCTTGGTAGAAGTACAGCCAGAATGCTCCTTAGAAGCGAGGATGGCAAAACTTCATCTCACGTATTTTGACATGTTTTCAGGAGGGACCAGTCTGTGGAGAAGGACATCATGGTTGGAAAAGTAGACCGTCAGTCAGCGAAAGAGATGAAGATCTTCAAAGAGATGGACTGATACAGTAGCTGCAACGACAGGCTCAAGAATAGAAACAAATGTGAGGATGGCACTGGACTGGGCAGTGTTTCATTCTGTTGCACGTACAGTTGCTATGAGTCGGAAATGACTGGATGACACCTAACAACAATAACAAGAGCTAATTTTGTACTACCCTTTCTGTCTTAGAATTTTCTGGCTATTTTTCCTTATTTTTCCGTATGTCTGTTCTCCCCCCCCACACCCCCCCAAAAAAAATTCTTTTCTGTTTTTATTGTGATTGCATTAAAATTACAGATTGATTTAGGGAGAACAGACATCTTTGTAATGTAGAATTCTCCTTTCTATGAACATGTCATGTTTTTATTTTTTAAGTATCTGTGCCCCTCAGCTGCCTTTTAATCTATATTTACATAGATTTTGTACATTTCCTATTAAATTTATTCCTATTTTATCTTTTGGATTGCGTCTGTCAAGGTCTTTGTTTCCATTATATCTTCTGATGTGTGTTTTGTTGTTAGTTTTTTTTTTTAATCTCATGATTTTAAGCTACTCCGGGAGCTGTTAGGAAGGAAGCAAATTATTTACTAACATAGACTACAGATTGTGAGGTCATAAATTACTTGTAGACACTGGACTAGAATGAAAAAAAAAAAAAAAAAAGAAGCGGCTCACACAGCATTAGGAAGACAAGGGTATCAGCTTTCACCCCTTCTATTC
>NW_004444130.1:3482492-3487629 GCF_000243295.1 Trichechus manatus latirostris
ATAGACTACAGATTGTGAGGTCATAAATTACTTGTAGACACTGGACTAGAATGAAAAAAAAAAAAAAAAAGAAGCTTGGGTTTTGTGTTTTATCAACAGTGTAAAATTATCCAGTGTTAAACAGAATTAATTGTTCTAGGTATCATAAAAATAAGAGATAGTCTTGGCTCTGTAGACTGAAAATGGGAACCCACACACACCAGGAGCAGGAGGATGATAGTGCTCTGAAGGGAGTGGCTTCTGGTGACAGAGATAAGAGGCTAACCAGCAGTCCAACTGGGAAAGCAACCTTTCATGGAGGCTGGTGAACGTGGAGTAAAAAGAACGAATGAAATCTAGTGCTGTACCTTTGTAATATGTTAAGCCTTCAAGATTATTTTTTAGACTCAAATAACCAGAAGAGTATGATAAAAATCAGTTGTTGTTGAGTCTTTTCCAACTCATGGCTACCCTATGTGTGTCAGAGTAAGAACTGTGGCAACCTCTTGTGTGTCAGAATAGAATTGTGCTCCATATGGTTTTCAATGATGATTTTTCAGAAGTAGATCGCTAGGCCTTCCTTCTCAGGAGCCTCTGGGTGGACTCTATGCTTTACTTTAACCTTTTATACCACCCAGGGACTCTGAACAAACAAATGTAAAGAAAAAAAACCTTAAAGTGAAACTAACAAGTTAACTTTTCCCATGTTTGAAAAAAGAAAAAAGTTTCCACTTTTGCGAAAGAAATACACACACGTGGAATCCAAGAAATACAGTGGGAATGCAGTGAAAAGTAAGTCTACCTCAACACTGACCCCTCATCCACAATCACCCTTCTCCCGAGGCATTATAATCTCAAATAAGAATAAAAATGGGCAACATGTTATAACTAGTGAGGAGCAACTGAAAGAAATGTCTCCTACTCCAGTCCTATTTTTAAAATCAATTTTTAAAAAAAGCAGACTTCCATCCACCCCACCAACGGCAAATCTTTGATCTCATTTATCTATTTAGAAACATATCTCCATGTCTATAAATAAGTTTGGATTGGTACCTCTTCATTTCTCAGTTCTAGGCATTCTCTATTGACCTTCCATATGGAAAGACAGACTTAGCTTTTTTGCTACCACATCCCTCTTCTACCAGACCCCACCACGTACATACCTTTCCCAGTTAAACTGTCATTTTGGTTAGTCAGTATAATCATGACAATGTAAATCCTGTTCAGGGGCTCTGGTGGCAGAGTGATTAAGTGCTCAGCTGCAAACCAAAAGGGTGGCAGTTCAAACCAACAAGCCAATTCACAGGACAAAGATGTCTCAGTCTGCTTCTGTAAAGATTACAGCCCTGGAAACCGTGTGGGGCAGTTCTACTCAGTCCCATAGGGTCTCTGTGAGTCAGAATCAACTCTACAGCAATGGGTTTGGTTAGTTTTTTGGTGAAGCATTGTTCATAACTCTAATTACTTTTCCTGTATTTGTTTACTTAATTTTCTATGTACTTTTCACAATTTCAACAACCAGCTTCTATTCTAATTCCTCACAATTTGACATTAAAAGGTGTAAGAGATATTCAAAATCTTGTTCTTTACAGCATTGACCCTAATAATGAAAAACTGCAAGCAAATCAAACATCCATCAACAGGAAACTGGCTAAATACGTTATAGTTTTTCCATATGATGAAATAGTTTGCAGACCTTATAAAAGAATAAGGTTGATCAACAAGTAATGACACACATATCAAACTGAGCCTTTAATTTTCTGTCAGGTTATATACCTGTAACTCTTTTATATTTTACAATCGGCATGCATTTTTGTAATCAGAAAAAAAAAAAGTGAGAAAAATTTATAATCAGAAAAAAAGGCAATCAGAACTATATTTTGTTTACAGTTATTCATATGACCAATCAGATATTTTTTTTATTTCATCTTACTGAATTGCTGGAAAAAGTCTGAATTTTTTTTTTCCAGCAAATTAAAACAATTATAGCTCCTAGGCTATTACCTCAGAGGTGTCCAGAAATTCAATTTTTGAAAAGGGAAGATCAAAAGTTTCACACATCTAAAGGAAGATGTTCTCAGAAAATGAGTGGAAAGCGGTGACTGTAAAGGAAGCACTCACTTATTCTGAACCAAATACAGGTAGTCCCCGACTTACAACCTACTTCAGTTAGGAGGAACCATACTTAGCATTGTCCTTTTTTTCTTTTTTTGGTACATCTTATTGTTAGTAATATGTACTACACACAATGTTGCAGCAGCGTAATTTGCTGATGTTATCATTCTCATGCCAACCACTAAAGACGAATAAAGATCGGATTTATAAAGATACTGTTGATAAAAGGCAATAATAATGGGGGGAAAATGAGGTATTCAACTGATGTCGGAATCGACTTCCGTGGGAACGGAACCCCATCCTATGTCCGGGACTACCTGTACTACATTCCAAACCCTTCGCCATCCAGTCGATTCTGACTCATAGCAACCCTATTAGTAGAGAACGGAAATGCCCTCATAGGGTTTCCAAGGCTGTAACTCTTTATGGACGCAGACTGCCAGTATCTTTCTGTCAGAGCTGCTGGTGGATTCCAACTGCTGAACTTTTGGTTGGCAGCCGAGTGCTTTAACCACTGCGCGACCAGCGCCCCTTTGTACATTACAGACAGTAAAATGCTTCATTTCATGCGACAATGCTGGATGGCGCAGTGTCTAGGAAGGTGTGACTTGGCCAGCAGCACCTTCTGGGATGATCGCTTAACCAAGGAGCGCCTTGGCTTCCTATGTCCAGTAAGCGTGAAAATGCCTGATCTTTCCGCTGCTACGGTGTTGTGATGTGCAGTTGCAGCGACACGATCGGGGTAATTAACACAAACGCACTCTCACTGTCACCCTTCCATCAGGCCAGGTGCACAGAAATGACAGGGTCCAGAGACACACAGTTTCCAGGCTTCTGGCCCCAGCGTTTCCTGACAACAATGACTAACTTTCTAGAGGTCGTGGAACTCTCGGAGAACCTAAATGAAACATTATGTACCTACTCCCCAGGAAATTACACATAAGCTCAGGCCCACAAGCCTGTGTAAACAACTTCCCTGGATTCGCGGACCCTTAAGACCCAAGCTGGGCTCTCCCCGGCCAGGGGCCCTCGTCCTCCTTCACCCCCACCCTCATCTCCCGCCCAGTCGGGGTAGGCTGCAGGGCCGGGGCAGAAACCACGCACCGAAACGAGTGGGACGCGCAGGTGGTCCCCCTGCAGCCGGTTGAAGGCAGGGAACGTGCTCCAGGCAAGGAACCCGCCGCGCTCCGGTCCCAGTAGGGCCACGAGCAGTACCTGGTGCTGGAAGCGTACGGTCGGCTGCTCCTCGTAGCTGCTCCGCTTCAGCCAAAACCCTGAGGTAAAGAAGACAGGGAGGAGGTGAAGATGGCCTGCTGGGCCGCGGGGAGCCGTGTCGCGCACCGCTCGGGGGCTGGCTCACCGTGGCTCCGAAAGGCCACTAGCAGCGGCGGGATGTATGTGAATACTGCGGCCAGCAGCAGAAACAGCGCGGCCTTGGAGCAGAGCCCCGCGCGGTAGCCGCGCTCGGCAGGGTGAGAGAAGAGCTCGTAGAGCGCCATGAACTACGTGCGGAGTCCCGAAACACGTTGGGACCCCTCCACCTTTCGAGAGGGAGGAACAAGTTTGGCTTCTCCCAGTTGCCATAGCCTTGGACTCCGTGGCAACCGAAAGGCGAAAAGAACCAATAGCAAGGACGCAATACTGTTAGGGGTGGGGCTAACTAGAGGTGGTGCCCATTCGTGGATGGTGAACCTAGCTTAACCTGCTGTGTGCGTTCCTTCTGAGGCCGAGTGGAAATAGGATGTTTCCACGTACCAAAATCTTAGTCAATCGTCTGTGTTAACATTTGTGTAAAATAATATTTTGATAAAGGTTGACAAAAATACTTGCTTATGAGCGATCTGTTAAGCCCCAATGTGGTTTATGCTTACGTGCAACCACTCACAGCACACCCTACAGTGGAGGAAAACACAAGACGATGCAAGTATGGCTGCGGTCATAGATCTGGACGTGGGTTAAGACCAAAGCCAGGTTCTTTTGCCTCCAAATTTTCTGTTGCTTCCATTTTACTCCATAGCCAGACAATCACAGAAACAGAAGGAAAAATTCCCCACTCCTCGAGGGAGAAAGGATAATTACTATGTTAAAACAAAAATCATATTGAGCCAATAATATAAATTGATTTCAAGTTTATTTAATATATGATTTGCAAATCAGGCAACACTTCTGATAGTTAAAGTACTCCCAACGAGAACAGAACTTCCAAAGATTCTTACACCCCATCTTATCGACACTGCCATGGAAAAGACCAGAACAGTGTTTTCATAGTAACAATTTACCCTAAAGCACAGCTTCCAGTCTGACCTTAGAGTCTGTTTCTGGAAACTGAATTCTCAAAACAGTACAATGCCCAAGGCAAAACCGTCTTTACTGACTAGCAAGACTATTATTGTTTGACTTAAAGGTCACTTTTAGGAGACCAGTTGGCTTAAGGTTGAAGGTTCAAGTGATCACCTCAGACCAATGGCATGAGTGGGGTCAGCCCAATTCCATGGACCCCAGAAATCTGAATTCTAGGAGAACTAAAAACTGTTTCTCAACTACGTAGTGCTCTCTGATATACTTTGTTATGTCTTTTTAAATATTGGGTACAAGCTTTACTAGCCATTGGTTTACTCCTTAAATGAATTTTGGTTTTTTCTAAACCAGTATTTTAGACATGGCAGAAGGATTTTTAAAAATCATCTGTTTTTTGTAAATAACAGTTCACTGAAGGATTGATGAAACATTTAAAGTTTACATGCACACATCCTGTGAGGTGGAGAACAAAGACAACGGTAAAGGGAAAAACAAGAAAGCAAAACCAAAAATAAATAATATACTTCTTTTTAATCAGCTGAATAAGACTAGAGTGACTTTTTTTTCCTTTCTTTTTTATACTTTATTGTACTTCAGGTGAAGGCTTACGGAACAAATAGTTTCTCATGAAACAGTAGTACACATGTTGTTTTATGACATTGGTTAACAATTCCACAACATATTAACCCTCTAACTTCTCAACCTTCTTTTTTTTGGTGAAAATACACATAGCCAAAGATACACC